>NC_134366.1:160488684-160642351 GCF_035582795.1 Mycteria americana
AGTCCCCGCAAACGGCTCATCATTCTGCTCAGAGCTTCCTGTATAACCTTTGCGGCGCAAGAGGGAAATAAACTGTGTAATCCATCAGTGTTCTCAGGGTTGAGCAGAAAGTCACCTCCCAGCTTTGCCAGCTTCTTCTTTGCTGCTTATCTGGCCGCTCTCGTTCAGGGCACAAACCGCCGCAGCCCAGCCGCCCTTTCGCCACTCCCTCCAATTCACCTGGAATGCCCTGTTCTCCCCAGGGAAATGGCAGCTGCCACCGGGGAGATAGTGCAGCCTCCTAGCAGCGCTGCTTCCCCAGCACATTGCTGCTAAAAACTCTGCCGTGTACAGGGCCAGTTGCGGCAGAAAGGAACAAAACCTTAACCTACGCTCACAAAAGGGGACTACTGAAGTAAAGTGATCTGCCCAACGTAATCACGAGCGACCGGCAGTGGGGAAACAGATTTCTAATGCTTTAAGCTTTGAATGAGACACTGGACCACACCATCTCCCTGTGTGGCAGTGGAAGCGTGTTTTTCTCACTTAGGTTTTATTTCACCTGAATTTACAAATTTACATCGTGACAAAGTTCAAGGCTATCATATGGCAGAAAGCGGGAACACAGTGTGGTCCATGCTTATTAAATTCTTAGTCGATGCCTCACCTCAAAAACTGACTGTTGACACAGGGGGACGCAATTATTTTTACAATGTTTTCATTCCTTGTTTGAGGTCTGCTTGGGTTTAGCTGGTTCATTCTGATGGTCTTTTGGAAACCAACTTTCCAATAAATTACACGATTGAACAATTTATCTTCTTCCAAAGTTTGTTTCATTTTGAACTGAGGGATTCAAATATGTCTGCTACAGTTTCACTGTGCTCACAGGGATGCAGCAGACTGGTTGCTCAGAGAATTTATACTTCTTTGCTTCCCAAACGAGCTTTCTGAGAACTTTGTTTCTGTCCCCTTTTGACTGGCTGCCGAGGTCCAGTGGAACCTCATTAACCCAAACCCTTGGGGATAACGATTTAGGTTAATGAAGGTTTATAGTATGGAAATGCGGTAGCTGCCAGTGGAAATGCTTAGCAGTGGCAAGAGCATCAGGGTAGTGTTTAGGTAACCAATTACTAGGGGAACAGTGAGCAGCTACAGCAGCGACATTACTCCCTTACAGCAAAGTTGTTCTCCAATGAGATGTTCATAACACGAGAAAGGACTCCCGACCTGTCATTCAGCATAGCTCTAAAATGTACAGGCCAGCCCTCGTGTTTCTCACTGTCTATACGTAATTCCTAGGGAAGTAATTCTGTAGTCTGGAGGTTGGTTGCCTACGGGTTCGTGTCTGAGATGGTTTGATTTTCTGTATTCCCTTCCTCAGTACTCTTCTCCGGGCAGTTATCAATCTCCGGTACAATGACAGTTTACAATTCTTTCAGGCTGTATTAAATACTGGAGCTAAACTGGGCCATGACATTTGCCAAATGATAAATGATGTATTTTGTTTCGAAACAAGAACTTATTATTGGTTTAACAATTTATGTTGTCTTAAATGAAGAATACACTCCACTGAAAAGCGCTGCTTCACTCTGTATCCCCACCAGACATACAGCACAATGCCAGCCTGCTTGACAAAGGAACAGTTGGTTGTTTGATAATAGTAACAGTTTCCCTAAGAGTTCCACTTAGGATGCTGATAATTAATTATTACCACATATTGCTGTGATGCTAGAGCTATATTAATATTGTTATAATTATACACTTGGTGTCAAACACGTAGTGCTCCTGGTGTTTGTCAAGATATACAGTTGCTTGAAACAGCAGATTTCAAAATGAAAAACATTATTATTTATCACACACACAAATACTACATTCCAGATAATGTTCCTTTAAAAGAGGCAATCCATCATGTTTCTCATTAGAGTGCAATTTGCTGCATTTGCTACTGCCATTAAGTTATATATTACAGTAGGAGCAGGCTATTCCACTGAGAAATGTTCCTTTGGCTACAGTCCAAATGATGCAGACTAGGAACAGGTTCAATTGGCTTTACAATTTACTGTCCTGTAATTTCATCTGGACGAGCCCCTTTCCTAGTCTTGTAACTGCCACGAGCCATCGACGTGCAGTAGAGCTCTAATTAAGTCTGTGCGTATTGACAAGTGGTACATACCTGGCTGTGCAATGCCAAATCCAGGAGGACACTCCGTGTGCTTTAAACAAAACTCGAGCTCCAGGTATCTGCCTTCGACGCACTCGCAGACGCGGTTCTGCGTGCTGGTGCACTCCTGCTTGACGTACTGCAGCTCTTTGCAAACAGTGCTGCAGTACTGGCATTCATCGTTGCTGTTCCACTCTTCGGCGTAGTACTGATCCGGACACGGGGCACACTGCGTCGGGCTGGTGGCTGTACAGTGCTGCTTTACGTAGCTCCCAGGAGGGCACTGGTCACACAGCAGTTGACGAGATGTCCCTGGGTCGTAATGGGGATACTTGGGGGGAGAGTCGTCCTGGATGGTCCACTTAACAGAAATATCCAAGAGCTAGCAACAGCAAAATAAAAAATCGCTCGCTTTAGTTCTGGGGTGCGCCATGGTCACAAAGGAACCTACATTTTAATGAGTTCATGAGTCTAATCCTGTCACTATCTTCAAAAAAATGTTTGCATTAGAAATTTATAAAATATTAGCCAGCTTCTGGACTCTCCCATGTCTATCTTAGAATGGGAAAATTTTAGGATCTTACCCAGCAAATCTTCCTAATGTAAGTACTTCTTTGTTCTTCCAGAGATGTAGACTCTATTCTTCTCCTATTTACACCCTTTTAGTATCACTGGGCAATGACCTTTTACTGCCTGGCACCAGAGAACCTGACCTATTAGTTTCATTGGCAACACGCTTGATGCACAGCAAGGTGGGGATTATGCACTCTGGTGTTCTTACGTATCAAGTACTTCACATGCAAAAGAAATGGTATCTGAGCATATAAATCTGACCAGCGTACTGCACCATTACCACAGATACCTTTAAAGGTGATTCCTTACAATATTTCTTTTTATCAGCAACGAATGGCTTGAACAATATAGGTTACTTTTTAATGCCTTCCATTTAATCTTGTACTGAAATGCAGCAGCTCTGGGGATAATACGTGGCAGCTACGTCAAGTATGAAGATGCAGCTTCAGGCAAATGTAAAGAATGCTGCAATTTATGAAGGGTACATTAAGAACTTAATCACACAAGCTGGAAGAGGCCAGGCCAATGCTTTCACTTCTTATCTAAAACCACAAGCTTATGGCTGTCGTGAGGACCTGGTCAGTACTAGCACACGTCATGACCACTACGCTCCGTCTGCTTCCTGCAACAGTCTGCTTTGCTGGCGCGATTTGGGATCTAGCAATCTGATATGACCCTGCCCTTCTGCAGAGACCTCCATATCATGTCATTTTGGTCTTATAACTGAAGATTTGTGATTCCACCAGCCTATCAAAAAAAACCCTCTCAGGTTTACTCCCTACATACCGCCCCGAGCCCCACAGGGTCCGCTGGCAGCTCACTCTTCCCACTGAGAACCCGGCTCTGTCCCAGCGCTGCATGACCGACGTGCCACTTCTCTTCTAAAACTTGTACATTTTATAAAGATGAAGTAACCTGGCTCTGAATGAAGATTTTTCTCTATATATCCATTCAAATTATAGATCCAGCTGACTATCTTTGTTGCTATTTTAATCCCAGTCAGCTAATACAGAATTGCCAATTCAACTTCAAGAACGTATTTTCCTCTTTTCCAATGCAGATGTCCCCAAAGTGTAAGTGGAATTAACTCTTTTTATTCATTCAGACTCTGTATTTCCTAAAGATGCTTCATGTAAGGGTCTCACTTCTGCCACAGCATGGCATTTCTTAAGCAATAGTCTTATTAAGGTTGGAAGAAACAATTTAATCGTTCATCTGCATTAACATAAGTCACAGCATTTGCACCAAATATTAGGTGCCTAAATTAGGAACTCTTACTGCTTAAGAAAATATTCTTAAGTGCATTCTCCTGTTGCCTGTCTATGAACCCACTTTTTATGCAGCTATACTTAGGCTGAAGAATGAAATGCAGATAGTAGGGATGAATATCTGCAGCCCACCCACAGTCTCTTCTAGTGACCCTTGACTAAGCCCTGTAACTTGTCCAATCTGTGATTTCTACAGGTTGAGATCCCACTTTTTCTTGTGGTCTCAATGCACAATCTCTTCCATTGTGAGAAATTCCTTATTACTCATTGAAGGTTGATGTACCGTTCCATTTTTCTTAAATGACTGAATCTGTTTCATGTGATCTATTTAACAAGAGGGTGCAGCACATTTTTTAATAGTGAATGGCTTTCCACTGATGAAAAATGCACCCACCCTTGGTAAATCTACAGCTATTACTCTAGTAATAAGGAAGTCTTGGTAATCCCATTAATTGTTGATGTGAACTGTCAGGTTTTCTTCTATGGTTTTTATTCAGTAATAGATAATACAGCATCCCAGAGTCCAAGACTGGCATGGACACACGCATTCTCTTCGCAGAACATAATAGATTGCAACATGCGGCACAGAGGCTACAAAGACAAGCATCAGCCCACATTTCATGCAGATGTCTGTGGAAACCCAAGACAATACCCAACGCAGATGAAAATCTTGAACACTGATGAATACTTGAACAATACGTGTGTGAAAATGATTAGGGACAGCAACCAGACATTCAGGCAGCACGTCCTCACGGAGAAACGCCAGTTTTCCTTCTCTGCAATGCACGGCTCACAACAATCCCCAAGCTGTCACTGCAGCAGAATCTGCTCCTCTGGGTCATGCCTCTGCCCTTGGTGACACATTTTCAGGTGCTGAATTGTTAGGTGGACCATTTCATGACTGCTCAACTCCCCCCTGCAACATGCAGGAGCAAGAACAACAAGATTTTCTCTATTTTCCTTACTCAATCATTTCCATTAGAAATCATATACGAGGCAAGTGAGAAGTTTTGCTGCAGGGAATGATTCAGGATTAAAGATAATTCAAATTCAATGATCAGGGTATGAGACCATGGGGCTTTGTAGGGCAAAACGGAGGCACTTGCTTCCCGAAGAACCTATAGCTATGTGAAGCAAGCCAATAAAAACTGAAAACAATTCAACACAATTTGAGAGGAATTGATTTTAAAAATTGAGAAAAAAAATACTTGAACAATACGTGTGTGAGGCCATGTGAAGTTTTGCCTTTGGAACTATCAATAGCTGTGAACTATTAATGGCAACCAGAATACTATTAATCTAAATGAGCATAACCAATAACCGTAATAATAGGATTCATAAATCAGCATCACTAAAAGGACGATCAGTCTTTGCATTTGATCTTTCCTTTGTGTTTGTAAAAGCAAAGCACATCACACCTGTCTTCCCTTCTTTCCCAGAAACACACATTATGTAGCTGCAGTAATCCGTCCATCAGCGGCTGAGCCGTATGTATGCAGCATCCAACTCTTTTATTTAATAAACAATTATGACAAGAGATTCTTCAGTCAAACTAAAGCTATAAATGCAATCAGTATCTCAGTATTTTACCAGAACTTTTATAAATAAATTCAACACAGAGCTAGATTACCATTACTATTACTGTTTGACTACTATGATCCTATTACTACAGTGAGCTGTGCAACTCATTGCCACAGGACATTGTAAATGGTTGAGGTCAAAATGTTACTTGACTTAGTAATGGAGGAAAATAATAAAGGGCTATTAAACATAAACATCACCTTTTGATCTGGAAATCCCAAACCACAACTTGCCTGAGCCTGGAGGAGTGTTTTGGAAAAATATCACTATTTTTCTGCCTTTTTCTTCCACCTCTTCTACACATCAGTTATCAGCCCCTGCCATAGACAGCATATGGGGCTTTTTAGGGCATTGTTTCTGGATTTTTTTTTTCTTAGACCCAGTACAGCCATTAGTATGTTGTTAAGTACATTTCTAGACTCCAATCCCCAATACCACACTTCTTCATAAGACTACTGTAGGTCCCTTAATAGTACTTAAGAGAATAGATCTGCAAGATTGTCTTCTATGCAGACTGAAAACACCTAGCACACGTGAGTATTCTGAATGTTAATATGCAACCTGAAAATCAGAAGTTATCCTTGAACCTACATCTAGTGCCAAAGTAAAAGCAATCTATTTTTCGGAAGTTTTGCAAAAATGCAGGAAGAATGGTGGAAGGTAATTAAGTAGAATTTTTACTAGTTTTACTGCAGCAACTTTGCACAAACAGAATGAAAATACTCTTCTTGTCCCCCAGCTCACAGAATAAGCTAGAGGGGAACCTCCTAAATTGTCCTTTCTCTTGGCCTAAGACACACTGAATTTGTGCTTACATTAGCAAGTTGGATCACCTGTTACAGCAGATTTGTAGAGCGAAACAGATGGTGCCGAGCACCTGACATCCACATTATGCATGATTCAGAGGGGGTATTTTGGACTAACTTCAGTCTGCTCTCATGGAGTGAGCATGCATTAGTGGTTACAGTGCATCTGGTGTGTCTCTGGAGTCCGTCTCTGGATTTACTTTCATCAATCCAGTTTACTTTTGTAAATCCACTTTGTGCACTTCAAGTCTGCTCTGATGTGCAAACTAAACTACAGTAAATAAGGATGATCAGGAGAGGCCCTTCAAAAGCATGTGCCCAAATCAAATTAAAGTGGTAATTAAATGCATTTCATGTCATTCCTGACATTTGTCCTCCTAAACTATGCTATGACCAACTTGGTAGCAGATTCTCAGCCACATAAAACCTCTGATTGACCTGAATGCCCATACTTAAAGGTGGGCTATGTACTAAACACCTGAATCTCTGCTGTAAGAAACAGCACTGTTTGAGCACATGAAAATGCCATGATCAGAACTTACTGGTCTTCCCAAAAGCTTCACAGAAAGCAGGATTTCTCCTATAATCACACTGGCACTGGCCTGTTTTGCTCTTGCTGGAGAAGAAGCCATGTTCCAGTTTGCAAGGAGGAAAAAACTAGAAGTCTGGCTTCAGTTTACTGGAATCAGAAGTAGGGGCAATGAGCATGTTCACCCTTTAATCCTTAAGAAACCAAAGCTGGAGTCTATCAGTGCTACACTTGGCCAAAGTCATGGATTTGTCATTCAGAAGACTGTGTAAAATTCTGTTCATCCTTGTTTAGCAAAGGTTAGTTCAGCCTGGAAGAGGTACAGAGCAAGTTTAGAAGGAAACGGAGAGCTTAATCTTGAAGAGGATCTTGACTTGTTCAACAGCTTGGCAAGTCAGAACAGTACCTATAGATTCAGTACAGGTAGACAGTGAACACACGGAGAGAGAAGAACTTTCTCCGTTAAAGGATAATGCTGGCAAATGAAAAGGGGATTCTCTTGTCACATGAGGTTTGGGAACAGCCTTTTACTGAGAAGCAGGTGCAAGAAACCCAAGTAGTTTAAATATAGCTCTCAATGCATTTCTGAAAGCAAATATGCCATTTGGTTTCCTGGAAGAGCTGGGGAACGGACTGAAAAGATCTAGGCAGTTTCTTGCAGTTTTAAACCCTAAGCAAACCCTTTATATCTCAACACTGACGGAAGCCAATGATATCAATATCTTGTTCATCTCAACAAATTAACAGTTACTCTGATTCAGAGTGCACTCAGTTGCAAACGGTTTTCCTAGGGGTAGTGAAATGCAAGGCTCAATTTAAAAATCAATCCCAAAGGTTGGGGTTTTTTGTTCTATGAGTATGAAATGCTATCAGTAACAAAATAATTACAACAAAACAAAACCAAAACAAAATCTAAACTACATCTATCAACCTACTGGGTGAAATTCAGTTCAAGTGTCATGGGCTCAGTTCTGAAAGGACTGAAAAACTCAGTCCTCGTCCATCTCCCTGGGCCAAATCCTGGACACCTCTCAGGATGACTGTCTCAGTGTGAGGAATTGGGATGAACTGTAAATACTGTAATACAAGTCTAGTGTAAGTCAGTGTCATGCAAGTAAATACTGAGAAATTATTCAAAATGAGTTACTCAAGGTTAAGAAGCAGTTCTTTGATTGTGTCACTCAACACATTAGGCCTGAAGCTATATTTTTCCATACCATCTTTATGTCAGCATAGACAATGCTAACATAAAAGGCCTGTGCAGTCCAGTTATTTGAGCCCTTAGAAGATGCTTTTGAAAGAGAAATAATGTGATTGTAAAATTTCATTTCAGATCTTGGGCACGAAGAAAGTACACACCCTTTCTTTTCATCTTTAAATGTAAGGCAAAGAGGCGCTTGCTTTTTCTTGTTGAATTAAAATGAACTGGAAGACAAAGCACATAAAGGAAAAATCCTTCAAGCATCATCCCCTTAAATCACTGCTTTGTGAGAGAAAATAAAGTGGCTTTTCAGCATATGAAAATATTATTATATAGCTTGGCTTTGTGGTTTTGGGTTGTAGACCAAAGGAGAATGTTTAATTTGCTGAGAAAGATAAATCTGTTTCTGTTTTGCATTCCACAACTATTCCGAAGCATATTTTCCTGTGTGATAAATAATCATTCAAGGCATCTGTCAGATTGCTCCTAGTGTTTGCATTGGGTTCAAAGTAAAACCTCACAACTCTCCTACTTTGCTTTCTACACAAAGTGTTTGGACACAGCTGAAGCAGGAGGCCTTCACTTACCCTCAGCCCTTAGCCAGAATGCCTCACTGAAATCATGCACAGACCCCAGAGAAATCCCAGTGGCAAAATATAGCACTGAATGATATTAACGAGGTCCTCCTAATCAATAGCTTGTCAAATCAAACCAGTATCTATAGATCCAGTACTTGACAGTGTCATGCTGGATCAGATCCATGGCCATCTATTGCAAATAACCATTGTAAAATATTTGTCATCTAGGGAGAAATGACTCCCATCCATCTGGGGGATACTCAACTCTCATCCTCCTCATCCTCCTCACCTTGCTGTTCTGGGGGGGCCCGTGCAATTACTGAATTTAACCTCTTTGGGCCAACAGCTATGCAGCACTGCTTACCCCGTGAGTTGCTGCAGGCTCACTTAGAGCACAGCCCAGACAAAGCACCTTTCGGCAGACTGCAGCTGAGTGTCAAGAACACAACGAAAGCTAAAATGGAGTCATTTTCACTGGTTTGATTCTAGCTTATAAAGCTGTTCCACCATTCTGCCAACTACTTCAATGCAATCCACTCACTTTGGACATAACGGGACCTACTTTTGTATGGAAGATGCTTTATCACATGGAGGCTGCTCTTTTAGGTAAGGAATATAACTAGTGACTCTCCTGAGCCACCTGTATTCGAAACTGAGGCTATCAACCACTGTCTTCATTTCCCTGTCAGTAAAGCAATGTGTCAACAATTCAAATCATGTAAGGCACCATTAGTTGTCACTCACAAAGCAATTTGGGGGTCTAAACTATTGTTTCATTTTCAGTGGTAGGAAAATGACATTCAGTTGAAGAGCAGTTTTGCAACTTACCAAAGAAGTGCTAAGTTGGAAGTCTTTGGTTATATGAGTTCCATTTGCCTGGAAGCTTGTGAAGGGAGAAAGCAGAAAAGACTAACCAGCTACTCACCAAAGGATGTGTCTTATCCATAACTCATATTTTGGAACATTATTTACCAGAGTGACAGCAAGATTTAGAGATAACCCAAATCTGGGATGTTACCACCATCACTACATCCTGCCTTTGCATGGAAGAGAATTACTAACTGAAGAGAGTGACCATCTAGCTAGAGAAACCATCTAGCTAGTATGTCCCGTATCATGTACAAACAGGTGTTTTTCTCCAGGAAGACCGTCAGAGTAGTAAATCTACTAGCATAAAAGCTAAATACAGAAGGAACAAAATTAAGGTTTCTGTGAGATTTGAACAGTGGGTGTTACTTAAATTGTGACAATATCTTTTAAAAATTCTTCTGGTAACCTTGGTGTTTTATTTTTAACCAACACACATGCAGACAGACAGAAAGAAAGTCAGACAGAAGATAACTCCTACCCTCGCGGGCTGCAAAGCCACTGCTGCCTACACACAGCAAACCCAACAGGCCGGCCAGAAAAAGCATGTCACATGCGCCCAGAGATCCAAAATAGAGAAAGGTCAAGTTTAAGGGTCAAGTGTAACTACGTGACAAGTAATGAGATCCAGCTCTGGGGAATTTCTTTCAATTCAGTCTGATTTCATAACGCTTGTCTGTTTGTAAGCAGTTTTAGTGTTCCAGCAAACAACACGTACATGCATGCACCACCACAGCAGGTCCCCTTTCTGAAACCTTAGCAAAAGGCCGAGGCTGAAAGTACATCATGTCCAAAGAGTCTTTTTTAGGTATGGTGTCTCCAAACTAGGTTTAAGGTATGTGAGCCAAACACACACAACTTTGAGGTTGCCGAGGTGCTGTTGCACCTCTTACAAGTGTTCTTATAAAACAGGTCCTAAAACTACTTTTCTGAGCTCTAGCACATCTGACAGTACTTAAACTTCACGGACAGTGCTTAAACTTCACAATAAGTTTAAATAAATTGCTTTTAACTAATAATAAAAAAAAAAGAGTTGAATGATGAAGCTCTCTGGTATGTACTCCTGCCACCGACGTATTTCAGCTCTGAGACTCATCTGCCAGAGGATTATGCTGAACTTCACCAAATGCTACTACTTTATGGGAGAACATGAACAGGCACATTACATTTAATCAAAATCAAAATACTGATGTGATTATTTTATGACAGCCACAGATAAGAAGCCAAGCTGATAACAGGCTGTTGCTGAAATTCCCAGATTAACTTCCTGTGCTTTCATACAGACAAAGAAGGCACAACATCATACATGAGATGAAAAAGTTGTCCTGTGTGTCAATTTGCTGACCACGAGCCTGACAATTTTTGCTTCCCCTGCACCATTAATTACTTTGGTTTGTTTCTCAAAAAGCTCTTTCAGAAAGTTGTACAGAGAGTAATAAACATGCATTACTCATCGGATCCTGGAAATCTCGTTGCATTTATAAAAAGCTTTCAAAATAAATGGATCTCAGTTCTAATGCTCTGCCACAACATTAATGCCACTGTACTCAGCAAAACAACCCAGGAACAAGTTACCGTGCAGGCATGCATAACAGTCTGCTCTGAATATTATTTTTTAATGTTTTTCTTTGAATGTTTTCTTATCCAAAAGATGAATAGCCTCCAAATAGATGTTACACAGTATCTCTCTGTATGCAGGTTTTAATTAATCTGACATCATATACAATTCCACACAGCTAAATGGATTAAATGACATTTTGAAAGATTTACTGCACTGCTAACATCTCTAAATTTGCATCTGGAAGTATCTTGCTAAATCACCAAGTAAACAAAAACTTATTAAAGCGGCGGCTTATACTGGATTTAATAACACAACTTTTTCTGTAATAGCTACTGACACAGCTACTAATTCATCACTTTGTTGCACATGAAGCTGAATTTTCTAAGCCAAAACAAGCACTGCAGGCTTCTGCTTGTTTCTGGACTTCACAGTGGTTTTCCCGGGTAAGAAAGCCAGCTCAGTATCTGAGATACTGACCAGTGCCACTGTAGCAACGATTACAAAGACAGGCAGGGATGGAGCTTTTGTAAAGCAAAACCAAACATCCCAGCCTACAGTTTCTAAATTCATTCCTAGATACAGTGTTCTGTGTCAGCCCAGTATGATGAAACCTTACAAAAGGAGAGAGGAAGATAGGAAAAAAGGCAAAAGAAAAGCAAATCATGCCACTACCTTAAGAGTGGGATGAAAATCCCTGCTGTCTCCCTGGAGCTGGACGTGTCTGTCGCACTCCAAACCTCACCAGAAAAGCTCGGCGTGATGAAAAGAAAAGAGTTTACCAAGAAAATGGAGAGAAGGCAAAAAACCCCCCAAAACCAAAAAAAACCCAAACAAAAAAAAAAAAAAACCCAAAACCCCAGAAGAAAAGCTGTATGTCTTTACAGCAGGATCTCTGAAGCTGTAATGCATCTTAAAGCCTATCTACCTCTCTGAAGGGACTTACCACAAGCGTGCAGCACAGGAACTTGTTCATTGTGGTCGGTGGAAGAAACCTCAGCGAGCTGGGAAATCAGGCAGAGAGTCAGCTCCCGCTCCAGTCTCCTAGCAGCCTGCTTACATCCCCCAACATTAAAGACACGATATATATATAGTCCCGGTGTAACAGGAAGCTTTGGCTCAGCTTTGATCACTCATTCCCTACCATGACCAAACTTTTCTCTCTCGCTCACTCTCTCTCCCCCTCTTTTTTTTTTTTTTTTTTTTTTTTAAGGAACCTGTAAAACTTGATGACTTAATGGAACCCTTTGAGTGCTCTAACCACAGACTGGAAAATGCAGGAGGGAGTGTCAGGGGCTGGCCAGGGGAGGGTTTAATTGGGCTCTGGCTGGCTGGCTGGCTGTCCCCCCCTCCTCTCCCCTGAGCAGCTGGCTTGGAGGGGAGACGCGGGCCCCGGGGACGACCGCGGCTCCCTCGTGCCCCAGGCTCGTGGGAGACACGGTTAAAAGTCACTGGGAGACACAGTTAAAAGTCACTGCTGGAGGCTGAGCCCCGGGGCCCTGCGGCAGCGTGGCCGCCCGCTCGCAGGGCCCTCGAGCACACATGGGGCTTCCATTTCCCCGGGAGGAAGAGGCCTCCTTTCGGCTCGGCTCCCCAGAGGTTTCCAGGAGCGGGGCTGGCTGGGAAGCAAAGGCCAGGGAGGGGGAGACTGGCCTTTGCTTCCCAGCAAAGGAAGGATCCCCGCTGGTTTCCCTTCCCTGCTGAGGCAGGCGTGCGAAGAATGGCCCCGCTGCCCCTGCCGCCTGCCAAGGCAGGCCTGCGTGACATGACGGGTGTCCGGCTGCCTGGCCCACCCACCAGCCAGCACCAGCCCCGAGGGGCTTTGCAAGGAGGAGAGACCTGTGGGAAGGATACAGGGCTTTTGCACGTGTGGTTGTGAATTTTCAGTGACATTCAGTGTCCAAAAAAAGGGAAGGCTTAGCGTTTTCAGCAAGCCCTTGTCCACAGGAGAGGCCCGACTCAGGGGCCTGTTCTTCCTTCCCCCACTTGCCATGCGGTGCTTTTAGTTAGAAAAGGGCATTTTTCTAAAGCCGTAAAGATTAAACCCTGCTGGTCTTGCCTCCCTGGGTTTCTCAGAGGGCTCCTCGGAAGCCCCGGGGAACCTGCATGTACCAGGCGCAGAGCTGAGCACCGCTTCCCAAGCAAAGGTGCAGGAAAGGATTTCTTTTCCCAACCTGCAGATATTCAGAAAGTGATTATGGGAGGCTGTGGGATCCTGGGGTAGAAGCCAAACCCAGATGTGCCTCCAGTTTTCACAGATGGTTTTCTCTCCCTTTTCACAGGCCAGACCAAAACCTCAGCTCTGGATATTCCAGCTCTCGAGCATTTGAAATCTGGGGCCCATGTTGGCTCTGGGCTGTGCAGTTTTGCCCCTTTGAGTCACAAGGCTGTGCGGGATTGGCAAAAGAGTGAGGTGGAAAAAGCCTGCATAATGTTTCACAAAAATTCGGCTACGCTAAGTCAGGAAACCATCGTCTTCAAGCAGGACAGCCTCGCGCATTCCTTCTTACACATATGTAACCGTTTGAACACCCATCAAGCATAACCTAAGATTGCAACAGATGCTGATTACACTCGTCAGGACAATAAAAATTCAAGACACTTGAATTAGTGATGAGTTGTCTGTAAGAGATGATGTGAAAACTGGCACAGAAACCCTACCCCCCGAGGGAGTATTGCTGGCATCTGGTGGGTAGTAGTCACCACTCAATTACTATTGCACCTTGAATGGATGCTGTAACTGTTCCTGTAATCTTTTCAGAGCCTTTTAGTACTTTAGCATCTATTCTTAGATATATTTATGAACATACTGCCCAGATAGAGGGACAGTAGTGCCAATAAACAGGATCTACCTCTACATTTCTACAGTTTCGTTGTGGGGTAGGGGGAAGGACTATTTTTGAAATGGCCATCTTTGACCATATAAGGGTAGCTATGCATAAGCACAGGATTCTCCATATAGGGACCAACTTGAAGTGTCAACCAGAATCTATAGCAACTGCATCAGCAGAAGTTATTTAAGCCAAACTAGCTTTATTCCCTCAGAGGCCAAGAGCTGGGCATGGCAATGTATCTCTTCTCCTGATTGGGAACAGCCAGCTCCAGGGTCAACTCAGGGGTCTCTGGGAGGTGGGTGAGGCTGATTGCTTCCTGCTCTGATACAGCAGAAAGAAAAGCACCAAACCTACAGCAGGGTCCCTGTGGTTGCTGAATTTCAGTGGGCTTTGGGATTAGGCTGTATCTTCTCATTGCTGGTGCCAGCCATAAATACACAACAGCTGGCTCTCTAGAGAAATAAAAATGTAGCTTATAAGCCTGTGTTTAAACAGGTTAATGTGTATAGAGAATATTGTTCATATCAGAATTTTCTAGAGTTTGAAATATTTTATGCCATGAAACAGACCAGAAAACAAATTAAAAAGCCATTAAAATTCTTTAGCTGAAAATGTGGCTATGGTTAAGAAGTGGCATCTTCTTCAACACACCTGTGTTGTGTATATTTGTGTTCAGAGTTAGATTTGCTGACCTGCCTGAAAAGATGTTTTACTCCCATAAGCAGTGAAAAAACTGACACAGGTTAATGAGAAGAAAACAGATCCTCCTTGAGCTCATTCAGTTAAATGGAAGGGGGCCACGGTGTATCTCTTTCAGTGAGGACAGCAGGTTTGGAGAGATGCTAAGGAGACCATCATCTTAACAATACATGAACATCAGAGTTTCAACTATCTAATCTTATTGGAGTCTGTGGAGCTGGCTGTGGATGTTAGGAGGGAACTATATAGTTGTACTTAGCATGTTTGATCTGGAAATCACAAATAGACAATAAATACAGGATCCCACACTGCCATTTTTAGTGTCACTTTTCAGAGAAGAACTGTGCTTTAACAAGGTTTAAACTGCAGTTTGAATGTTTTCACAAGTGCTTTACAGCATTGCCACTTTGCCTTTGGGAATTAGTTAAGATGTGCTTTGCAGAGCATGGAATCATAGGACAAGGCAGTAAACCCTGTAATAAACACTTGTCCATGCTACAACCAAGCTGTTCTCAGCAGTGTTTAAAAGAACCACGTTTGTGACTACATGCCATAACAGGGAAGGGACACAGCCTGACATTGTTTTTTAAAAGTTAAGTCCCTTTAATTATTCATTATCCATAACATAGTTTACAAGATGTAATAGGAAAAGAAAGTAAAAAAAAAAAAAAATCAGGATTTCTTCTTTCACTAACAAACCTAAGTGGCGAATATAGGCATTAAGTAGTCCGTTCCATGTTACAGGAATATGACTAGCTTGTTTTAAAAATCATTAGCTAAAAGTGATGAAGAAACAGCCCTCTAGTTAACAGAAATGGTTCATTGCAACTTGTAACAGTACATAAAACTGGAGAAAAAGGACCACTTTCCTTGGGCAGGCTGAAAGTTACTGATACCACATTGCTTTCAATCGGTAATGACGTGCTTTTGGTAGGACATCAGCTTATTGATTCAGTAATAGTCATATTTCCAGACAGGTATTTATCTTTCCCTGGTTTTTATCCTCACTATTTGTATTGCTGTCCTGGATGTTATGATTGTTATAAATCTATTTTTGTTCCCATGCATCATTATAATCACCGGGTCTATAAATGGCTTTGCTCTTTCAGCCTGTCTGCTATCTGGAAAAACTCACAAGTCCAGACCAGTGAGTTGGTGCTGGCAGGTGAACGCTGTGTAGCTGAGTCATCTCAATATATCAGTGTGATGTTTATTGAGCCCAAGCAATAAACAGTGGGAAGACTGTGGCTTCATGCTTGGGACTCAAAGTTCACCACACATTGCATTTAGAGAACACTCAGAGCTTCGTCATTAACAGATTTCTGTCAAACTAAGGGGAAGAGGGATCTCAAAAAGATCGATTGCCTCTGAAAGCAAACATACTAGTAGCTGCAAGAATGAAACAATGTGGCATTCTACCATGCTGTTACAGCAGTCCCTTAGAAATTAATCTCTCTGTTTAAATTGTAAGAGCTGATAATCTGAACTATCCTGGGAAAACTTTGAAAATGGAGGCTTAAGGAAACCTGATAATCTGTGAACAATTCAGTGGTTCAGGTAGCAGGAAAGTATGTTTCAGATTTTGCCAAAGTGGGTGAAAACCCCCTGCGATATTTCCTCATCCCTTTTCTCTCATATAACTCAGAAACCCTGGGGAAAAGATTTCATGCCAACATATACTGAAGGAAGAGAAAAGGTATTTAGCTAATAATGTTGTCAAAAGAAAACCACCTAGGTGGTTATCTTTGTTTTAACTGTGTGGCTTGTTTTATCTTTTAAATGGTTTTGCCTTATTCTTTTCATTGAGACCTTGGCTCATTTTGTAAATCTGAGGCAGATACAGGGTGCTAATATACCAAAAAGAAAACCTCACTTGTTGAACTACGTATCCAGAGAAGGAAAGATGGAGCTTGTCTTATCAAAACAGAACTTGATTTGGATTACAGGATTTGAAGGTTGCAATGGTGCAACTGAAAAATTGGAGTCAAAGGATGTCTATAAAGTTACCAGCCATAAACAATAAAATACAAACGTCTCCTCCAACTTCAAAGAGAAGAAAGCCATATATTCTTTGCTGTTTGGGCTTGCCTACCTAGGGAATTAAGTCAGCTTGTGAATCTGAAAAGTGCTGGTTCCCTATGTGAACACCCTTAGCTTACAGGTAACATTATCTTCTCTAGTCCTCTTTCCAAGTGGATTCACACCACATCACCCTTCTGGATTTGTGAATTTTTCAGGTTGTGTAAGGTACGTGAACCAAGTAGGATCAGACTCCTAACTTTCAGATGGCGGTAGTTGAGAGTAAGCCCTGTACCTCTGTATGGGGGCCACCAAACTGCTGCACTGTAAATCGGCATCCCAGCCTGCTTCACAGGTACTCCGACCTACAGGCAACCAACCTCAAACAGAAGGGATGCTGGAGGGCTGGGAACTGAGAAGTGGCGGTGTCATTTAGATCATTCCTGCCAAGGCTAAAAGGCCTTGAATTTCTTCCTAACTTGATCTCTGTGGCATCAGGAGGTTTCTTGCAATGATTCAGACCCTTCGAGCACTCAGAAAGCTTTAAGGTCTTCTGAAAAACTAAGTCGTAAACCCCAACTATTTGATAAGAAGGAATTCATTGTTCTCAGAATCAACATTTCCAGTTAACACCAGTACTCCAAAAGAGACAGCACATACTTTACCGAAAGCTACGGAAACTGGAACTGAAACAAGACAAGCTTTAGCCAGTAAGATTTTCTGGCTAACAGGTTTTTCTTTTTTGTCTCTACTAATTTGCTTGCTACTCTGTAATTGAAGGTCACTGGTTAAGGAAAATGGTCCTGTTAGCTCATGAGGAGCGGCTGTAATTTCATTGCTTTCAGTCTGACTTCATTGTGTATATTTGGGTGGTATTAACATAGCACCAATTTTCCCTCCTTCTGGTTTTCCACATACGCGAGGATGTCAGGCCAGCAATGATGCCGTGCTCGGCCTTCAGTGAATTTTGCATGGACATCTGAGGTTTTTTTGCTACATGCTCAGAATTTAAATCTCTCAGACACTGGGTTCATGCAGCTGTGAATCAGCTATTGGCTTCTGCAGCTTGATGGACAGCCTGTATCATTTACATCCAAATGGTTTCTCCACCTGTGGATTGCTAGGCTCTCCCCTTCCAGTCAGGAAAGTAGTTAAAGGCAGTTATCATCTATGAGAAGAAGCTGGCTGCTCCTTTGCACAGTACCTTGGCTGCTTCTTGTGGCAGTAAACCTCTACAGTACAGCAGGGACTTTGAATGCTGAAGAATCTGAAACACAGGTGAGAGAAGAGACTGGAACCTCAAGTGTAGACTTTACTGAGGTTGGACAGAAAAAGCACTGTGAGAGAGTGCAGCCTTTTAAGGAAATCAACCAAAGAAAGAATACTGTGGATAAAAGCAGTATTTTCCAGCTGCAAAGATCAAGCAATCTGTATGTCAGTCCTGTGAAGTATGTAGAAAACATTACAAATCCAGGAATTTCAGACACATATAGCATTGCTTTTGCCCTTATTTATAAAAAGTTTCTGACCTTGCCCTCTGGCATATCAGTACCATCCTCCTTTGAACTTCTCCAACAGCCTCTCCTTTTCCCACTGAATTGAGTTAAAGCATCTTGTCCACACCTTTGAGAGAGACGTGGTCCTTTCCCTTCCTAATTATCATGTTTCTTTTCATGTGGCTTCTGTTTCCTTCACCATGCCACTGAGGCCAGCCTCAGCTTGCCCATTTTCCCACAACCATCTCTATGTCTTCATCAGTACTGTTCTCTGTTCATAGGTCACCCTTCTTGAATGAAGTTTGAAGACTCTTTACTTTCTAGTCCATCCACCCTCTCTGGGAGCAACCCACTGTCCGTGAGAGATGAGTGTCTGAGGGGCAGGCCAGGCTAGTATAAAGGAAGATTTTTTAAAAGTGTATGTGATATATGTGTGTATACATATTGTAGAAATTGGATGTACTTCTGTGCCATCTACTTGCTGTACTTTCAAAAACATTTTAAAGTTTCTTAAGAAACTATTCTGCCTTCCTCGGACTTTGTGCAGCACCACCCACAAAAAGCCCCACTTATGACTATACACAGAAACAATCACAATAAAGTAACAAAACCAATAATGAACTTGTTTCCTCCCCAAAACGGCTATCAGAATTTATTTGAAATTCCTTGTACAATGTCAGCTCTGCAGCTTCTGGCTTCAAAGGGAGTGCAGTGGTGCAAGCCAAGAAAAAAAGGAGGGACATTCATGAAGTAACACAGAAGGAATATGCAATTTGTGGATGATGGCAAAAGTCACTCAGAGAGCTTGCCACGTCCTTGCAGAAATAGCACACGCTCATGTACTAAATGCTCTGAAGCACCTTTTAGGTACTTTTGCTTGTGGCCAAACTTCAGGCATAATAAAGCTTTTGTCCTTTTCTTGGCAGAGAAGGTTGAAAACCAAAAAAAGGAGGGGGGAGAAGGTGGAAGGAATTTCAGCCTCCTCAGGAGATGCATTCCAGCCGGCGTGGACTGTGCTACATCCTCCCTGGATACTCCAGTGCATTCCTTTGTTCCCTTTGACCAGACATTTTCTCTTGTTTGGTCCATCAGTGCCCTGCAAAGTATGTTTTACCTCCTCGGCAATGTGGAATGCATTGCACAGTCCTTGCCTCCCAGCTCTGAAGTTTCCTGAGATTTAGCATTTTTATCACATGCTGCTCTTTACTCACTGCATTAAAAGAACTATTAATTATTGTTATTAATTTCTCTTATTCTGTGCTGACAAGTGAGCTAAATTAAGCTTTGGTGGAAGCCAAACTAACTGTCGACTTCATGCATATTTATTCTCCATCACCATATGCACAGCAGGGTGGCACCCTGACAGCAACAGCACAAATTCCAGTGCTTCACCCAGCAGGGACCAGGGCTTTTAAAGAGATTGCCCAGAGACAAGTGACTGTTGTCCACAAGTGAATGCTGTTGATTTAAAGATTTTGCATCTACCATACCGTGCCTCAGTTAGCACCGTGGATTTGCTGCATTTCATGCAATGTGTGCTTTAAGCATTGGATGTTTGACTTCTCTGTAGGGATGCGTGTGTGCAAGATGCACCTCTTACTTGAATCCACCTTTATTCACCTTTCTAAAAAATTCTAAGCTTCCCTCTTAGCTTTCTTCGAAACTTGTCTGCTCCCAGTGTTTGGGGGATTTTGCCTTTGATGCTCCCCGTCAACTTTCTAGCCTCTGCTCCTTTTTTTTGCATGGGGATCTTCACATACTGTCATATTTCTAGAGATCCTAGAATTCTCCTAGCCTGCTATCAAAGTAGGCAATACAGTTTTGTACTGTGAGACAAGTTTGCCTATTACCGTGTTCCTTTTGAATCAGGATTCAAGAATATCACTACTAGGACAAATACTAAGGAGGGCGCCTAGAGTCAGTGGTAGTGGGCCATGAGCTAGGCTTGTGTCAGTGAGCAACAAATTAAAGTCTCCTCCCTCCAAGCTATTAGTAAAGAGCAGATTTTTTTAGCAGGAGCAAAGCAGAACTTCCTTGATAAAGCCATGTATGGCAGGTGATCCTGCCCACTTGATCTTTCATGAAATTTTGCAATAAGTGTTCCTGCAGCTACGACTGCAACTCGGGGAGCTGGAAGCATGGCTCCTTGGCTAGGTCTGCTCTTGGACTGGCTTAGGACTCAAGAGTCTTGAGAAGTGAAAAATAAAAAGAGAGGAAGTGAATGTACACCCTGTTAAAAAGGATTAACACAGAAGATGTGAACATACTTTTTTCTATGATAGGCAGATATTGCAAACAAGAAAGAACAGTAATTTTAAAGTGCCCTTTCAGTTAAAGAATTCAGTGCTGCTGCTTTAAATTGTTGATGCTGACTACACAAGGAAAGCTAACAGCACTCTGATTTGTTGTGAGAACTTCTCTCTAAAATGTAAAAGCTTTTCTTATCAGAGAAAGCCTTTCCCTTCTCTGCTTCTGCCATCTTTTTTCATATTGCTATAAAAAGGCTAACAGTAAATGTCAATGAAAATGAAGGCAATGTGGAAATACACAGAAACTGCTGCTCTGTTTTTTTTTCCTGGTGAATTCTTTTAAATAATT
Organism: Mycteria americana; assembly: GCF_035582795.1. Taxonomy (NCBI): domain Eukaryota; kingdom Metazoa; phylum Chordata; class Aves; order Ciconiiformes; family Ciconiidae; genus Mycteria; species Mycteria americana. Next base: position 160,509,432 of record NC_134366.1, read on the forward strand.
TTGATCTGCATCCAGAGCAGTTTATGGAGGCACAAAACAGTGCATGTGGAACAGCAGGCAAGAATGTGGAGTGAATACTAATGCACTCAAACACCCTCCCCCAAGCTCCCTAAGCCTGAAAAATCCTTCTGCAGCATAACTACCAGTTCCTGTAGGGCTTGCTTATATCCTCATGGAGGAAAGTCCTTTAGCGTTTAATAGAAAATTATTATCTTTTCAAACACTTTTTGAGCTGTTAGAATTTAATACAAAATTATAACCTTGCCGTATAGTAGTTTGGGAAAAAAAACCCCTACAGGCTATCATGAATAAATTCTAAAAGGTTTTTAGGGGAGATTTTTCAGGAGAATAATACTTTTTTTATAGGACCTGCCTGAATACCTCTTGTTAAATACAATGGGATTTCTTCACAATGGCAGAATCTTGAACTAAATAGATTTTTACAGATAAATTTATCAGGGCAAATTTTGGCCCTTTAGTGTAAGAGGAGAACAGAAGGGGGCCCCACCTGTGAAAAACAGAACAAAATTGAGAAAATAAAAAATTGACTTTTTTTCCCCCCAAATATAATATCAGTTCTGGAAGCCTAAATACTTAAATTATTTAAACCTATTCTGCACAAAATGCCACAAAAGGCCTTTCTTTTTCTTCTACTTTCAAAGGTCTAATTGCGGTCTGACATACAACGCAGAGATGCCAGCTGAACTTGCTGAGGTGCACAGGACACAGTTTGGGGCCAGACTCATATCAGAACATTTTTTTTCACTAAACCATTAATTTTGTGAAAGGGACCATGTGATGTCTGGCCTGCAATAGCAGAAGACTGCCATCAGTGACATCCCCTTTTCTGCTCTCTCTGCCCCATATTTCTCATGAATTGGAGTTTCATTTTTCCTCCCATTACACCCATAAAATGGCTTTACATGTTCAGAGTGGAAATACACCTAAGTATATTTCCACCCAGAAGGACAGATGTAAAAATTCAGCGTAAGTGCGCATTGGATGCCTCTCTTCCGGCAACTCCGGAAGGCTCCAGCAACTCCAAGGACAGAGCAGCTGCTGTTCCTGCTCACATGTGGAGTTTGAAGTTGTAAAGGGATGAAAAGCATCACAGTTCCATAACTAAATGCAGCAAATTTACTATTTATAAACCTTGCATGTAGGTGGCATGGGCTGTTTGCAAATGATTGCTAAATCAAATGTTCGGCCTTGTGCCCATGGGGACTGGGACTGCCTGGGAGTATGGACGTAAAAGGAGAAGGAAGAAATTGCACGTTACTTCCCCAAGGCCATTTCTCCACAAAAGGACCGGTGGCCCAGCGTAAGGCTCTTGAAAGAGCTGACTTGAGTTCTCTGCCGTAGCACCGCCTCGCCCACGCACTCCCAGCAAGACTTCTACAGTGATCTCCAAGTTATTTTGGCTCTGCAAGCAGAGATGGGATCTGACTATCTTGCAAGATGGAGCTCGTCATTTATTTTTGCCTTGTTTTTTTATTGTGTTTGGGTAAAAAGCCATAAACTGGGATTGCTAACAGATTAATACCTCAAAGCCGGATGCAGTTGGATTCTGCAGAGAGAAGAGCTATATAATGACCTTGGGTAGGTAACTAAGAAGTGGTGCTGACAGGCCTTGGCATTTAGTGCGCTGACTGTGACAATGGAAAGATTTATTCAAAACTACTGCATGCATTAGAGTCCGTATTTTATTTCACTACACTATGCTTCTTGGTGTTTTGCTTTGTAGCTTATTTAGCAAAATAAGCTCCCTGTTGAATACATCAGCTGACTGTTAAAATGAGTCAAAATCCATGGCCTTCCACAACAGCACTGGACAGAAAAGAGGAAAGCAAACTAAAGCCAGACATGCAGACGAGAAGGGTGGCGAAGGAGATTCATCAGCCACTCTGGCAACAGCAAAAGCCAGACAGTAGTTATTTCTCCATCTCCCCTCTCCGCCATGCGGTGGTAGGGGCTGGATTCAATGAGAAGGGGAGAGTGAATCTGTCCATTTGGAGCAGAACCCAGATCAAGGACCTCTGAGCACTCTTGAGTGGATTTCCATTGCCCCACAGCGAAGAGCTGGTTTTTTTCCACCCCTTATCTCCATCTCCATATCTTCAAGCAGCCTTGCTGCCTTTCTCTCATCTCACCCCTCCCTCCCCAACCTTACCCCATCTTCCATCCAAAAAGGAAGAGGCATAAAGGTATGATGTTGCTTGCTGCTACTGCCTTATTCATTTTCCTTGCATGTTGTGACATTTCTTTTGGGGCCTGTCTTGACTATTTGCATTTTATGCTTCCCTGTTTTACACTACTCACAATGGGGCTGTGGCCTCTTGCATGTTACCCAAATAAATAAGATCAAGATAAGGCCAAGTTGAAGCAGTGGCATCCCATCCACCAATTAAGAGCAGCAGGCACTATCTCAGACATCAGATCAAAACTTAGGTGAGACTCAAATCATGTCTGGGTCCCACACACACCAGCTAGTTTCATTGTATGCCAAGCCCTCGCTCCTGAGATGTGTAAGCACATGTCCGACTGTAAGTGTGTCAGTAGCCCACTGCTTTGAATAGGGTTACTCACACTGTGAAGTACCTTCCTGAACTGGAGCTTCAGTATTGAGTTGAACAGCAGAGAAAGATCCATTGAAAAAGTGCTAATTCAAACCCCATGTAAAATGTGGGCTAGTCTGAACCAACTACATTATTTCTCTAAAAAAATATACAGCCGTCTTGGCAAAGCTCACTTGTTAGTGAATTCATTTTTATACTGCAAGTTACGGGAAATTAAATAATACCTCACATTTTTCTTTATTATGGAAACAATGTGAAAATATTTCAAGTTAACGAATGCTAACATCCTTTAGTAGTCTTCAAAACATAACTAGAAAATTAAGTCTTCTTTATGATGGTCCTAATTAAAAATCACAGATAGACACAACTTCTTTCCCCCGAAACAATAGGAAACCTTTTTAAGTAGTGCATATCAATGAAAGAAAATGCAAGTAGATATAGATCAAATAACAGCTATATGCAAGTAGATATAAATCAAATAACATTTTTGTTTCTTTTACTGCCAACCCTTGTGGAGGTCCTTTGCCTTCTCACACGCTGGATGGTTGCTTGGGGCATGTCACTCTTTCTGAATCGTGTACGTTTGCCCACCATTGCATTTGTCCCAATGACTTTTCTGTGAAACCACAGTTTGTGGTACCTCCTAAGGGTATTCACAGTGAAAACTTTGTGCATCATTTTAGGGGTGTTGAAATGACTGAAATACAGTGAATAGGAGACATACAGGAATTTCCCTCACCAGCAGGAGATGAAGTAAACAAATAAGAAAATACAATTTCATCACAAACCCGCGGAGGTCAGAGTTGGGTCACCATGTCAAGCAGTATAGAAAGAATAGCTTGGTTTCCATGTTCATTAAATACTCCTCTCTGCTGAAACTGCAAGCAAGAATGCTAATTAGCACTTGCCACTCTACCTTGGACCAACATTGTGAGATGTCTAAATATTCATCTGGCTAAAAATCTGTCGTTTCTTGTGACCTAAGTTATTTCTGAAGCAATTATTTGGAGGTAAACAATTCTGCTTCCCCTTTTCAAAACCTCTCCCTCCATCTTAAGCTGTTGTAATTTTGCAAAAAATGCACAGTTAATTCTTCTAAAATCTCCAGTCATTTATTGCTACAATAATGTATTACATGTTGCTCAAAGGATCACATGACAGCTGTAAAATTTTGCCCTGAAACTATTGTATTGGCTGGATTAATCGTATTGGCCAGATTAATGGACTCCAGAGCCAGAGAGATTGTTTTGTTCAGCAAACCTGACTGCTTGTGTAATACAGATGATGCAAATGCTCTGAACTGACTTAGAGAAGATCATGCGGAAATACATCCCATTTTGACTGTAAAATCACTCCCTGAAACCTTAAGGTGTTGTTCCACTGATTAATTACTAACAGCATAAAAAAAAGCGTGGCTTATCTTGTCTGCATCAACTTCTCTTTTATGCCATGCAGTTCACAGAACACCACTCCGCTACCTCAGTATTGAACCCAGCAGCTTTTGTCCACTTTTTCCACATCTAGTCTGTATTCAAAGACATCAAGAAGTGGAGAATACACCAGTATTCCTGGTATTTTGTTCCAATGGTTAACCACCACCAAAATTATTTCCTGACTGTTTATTTTCAGTATCTTCTGATTTAAATTATGCAGACAGTTCTTCCTGATGTCATTGTGAACAACTGAAGCCTCAGTCCAACACCTATTTAAATCAAGGGAAACATTCCTATTGATTACAAAGAATATTGAACCAAGCTCTGAATTATATATAACACTTCTCTGTGGTTTATGAGATGAATGTTAAAGAAAGTCTCTCTTAATTTTCCAGCAGAAAGAGAATATGAATGATAGAGAGAATGCTGCCCTCTCATGGTTTTATGGATGAATGTGTTCTCATAATATATTAAAAATACAAAAATAATATTTTTAGGCTGCTACATGCTGATCTGTTCTCTTTTATGTATTGCACTGAAAGGCAAACTTGAAACAGGCATCACTCCTGCCACAATAAATGATATAAAAGCACTGAAAACACAGCCCATTAATGGCAGACATGGAGGTAACGAAGCACAAGGAGAAAGGGTGATGCAAGATACAAGTTTAGGATCACTGTTTTCCAGTCAGCTTTGTAAGCTGAAGCTGGCTGGGATGCAGCCGGGTGCTGATTTTGTTCCCCCTGCCTGAAACTGTGGAACCCCGCATGTTCCCAGGATGAGGACTCATCCGTTCTCCAGGTGAACTGTTTCACAAGCCATGCTTTCCCTGCTGGAGAAGTCCTGGGTGCCACTGAGCAGGAGGTGCAGGAAGAACTTCTCTAGTTTAAGAGCAAGTCAGTTCAGCAGTGTGCACACAAATTACTGGAATCTTTTTCCCCTCCAAATGAGTAATCTCTGCATGCTTAAAGGAAGAGAAATAGGTACAAAGTGACTGCAAGCAAATCAAGGCTTCCTACACATCCTTGGTAGCTGTTGAGCAGTATGGAACATATTCAGCACACCCAACATATCCAGTGCATGCAGGGCCCAGGGCAGCTACAGAGCTAACCACAAGATCAGAGCTGCTGTTGGCCTGTGCCCTCCATGTGCACTCTCTGCCCAGTTGATAATTTGACCTTTATTGTCTTCATGACCAGTTGAAATTTCACAATGAAAAACATGACATCAAAGAAGAAGACCCCATGCGGTGATGTCCCTGGTAAAGGATTCCTGCAGCCTATTCAAAGAAGCCTTCTATTTTTTGGTAAGAACTGGATATCATACCGTATAACCTCAGACCATGAGCTCAGTCATGTCCCACATTCTGCGGAGTCCTTCATGTGTAAAACCATGAAAGAAACCACATCAAGATGTGCAGACCATTGAAATCTTCAAGTAAACATTACCCACATTTATCTATCACTTCCTTACTAGGAATAACCAAATGCTATCTTGACTAACTGCTAAACTATGTTAAATTGGAAAAAAAAATGCATAAAATAACTACTTATATTTAAACAATTCATAAGCCAGAATAGACCATTACATCATGTAGCTTTGTCTCCTGCATAACACGAGTCATTGAATTGCACCTGATTACTGCCAATAAGTTATGTTTGACTATAGCATAATCCTCCAGGAAAGCACTGGTGTGAAAATGTCAAGAAAGAGATTTTCTCTCTTCCTTTGGCAGTTTGTGAAGGTTAAATCTCTCTCCTTCTTAAGAGTTTGAGCATTTCTCCTTCACTTCTCACTGGAAGATATCTCTCTGTCTTTCAGTCATCATTTTATAGTCTCACTGACAAAGTATATCTTAATTTTACAGATGGATCTTCCCAACAGGTGTTACTCAAAGGATTTTTTTTTTTTTTTTAATGGAGACTTTCTAAAAAAAGAATGGCTTCATCTCCACAGTGGTATTTCTTAACAGTTATGGGTGTAGTCATGGCAATGTAATGTAAAATAAGCTTCTGTTCCGATGTGGCGTGGTAAACTCCTGAAGTTATTGCAGTGAACAGGGAACTTCAACCTTAACACATTGTGAATGATATGGCTTACCCATTTTCTCAAACTAGGACTGGGAAGTTTCAGTCTGGCCATACTAAGGCTAAAAAATGTCTTGGATACCAAATGTGAGTATACAACACATTTCAAAGTACTTTATTTTGGGGCAGGTTATAACGCTGTAATGGGGTGAACAGCAGCAGAGTAATTCTGGTTTCCAGTTGGTCTCAGGGAGGAAAACCTGTCTCTTCTATCACAGTCAACCAGATACATCCCTCTGAGCACAGACTGGATTTTACTAGTCTAGAGTGTCCTAGAGAGAGTGAGAGTCCAGGCTTCCCCAGTTACTCGTCTCTGTCTCTCCCTGGTGCCAGCGTTGTATATTATGTTAAGCAATTTTAAAACGCCAGAATAAAGGTAGAATAAAAATATACTGCAAATATGTTTTCTCCTCCATTTCTCTGTAACAGTTTTCTGGGCTTCAAGAGTCACACATAAAACCGTATTCAAAAGATTACTTGAACATGTCCCTTCCCAAAGCAATTGCATCAGAAAAAAAACAGGACAAGAAAAGCTTATGACCCTTAATATGGCTGTATAGACCAAAACAGGGCAAATATCTGTTTGGTACATGTCTACACGAGAAGAAGATTCAGACTGGCTAAGCAAGCTTACCTCTTTAATCCCTCCCAAAAGACTCAAGTGGACTAGGTGGCAAAGTTATCAGACAAGGACCACTTTGGGGAAGATCACAGACCTCAAATTTCCATTCCACGAGGAGATCTGATGGTGGCAAACAAAGAGATGCACCTGTAGAAAATCCACAGATCCAAAGGGAAATGTTCACAGATTTGCATCCTCTCTGATCCGTATGATGGTGTAAGAGGCTTGTGACTCATTCAGACACGCAGCTTGCTAACAAGGCTATCTTGTTACCCATGTACTCTGGGTTGAAATTATAAATGTTTCCCTAATAGAGGGTTACACTGAAATATGACCAGTTTGCATTTCTCATACTACATTGAAAATGCATATAAGCAATGATGCAAGTTAAATAATGTTTGTCAAAAACTACCCTGGCATTTTGATTCACCCAGTCTGCTGGTAAATGTTCATTCTTCCTCTCCGCAGCTATGCTAAATACAGCATGGCACATTTTATATATTCGGGCTTGGAAAGCATTTAATTCTTTACATCATGCATCTTCAGAGTCTTAACCAGAAATATACCTTGCCAAATATCTATATTTATGCCAGTGGCTAAACCTAATGTTACAGGGAACAGCTTCAGAAGACCGTGCAATCCTAGCACACGATATGCAGCTCTGTAGCCTGAAGCTTTAGAGAAGTGGCTTACGGGCAATATTACAGACTCTCCAACTTCCAGCAGTAGCCAGGCCATAGCCAGGTATGACTGCTACTACCAAAACCCAAGCTGATAAGGAGAATAAATGATGTTGCTCCAGAACATATTTTCAGTCAGTAATGTCACAGGCCAAAGTTTTGGGTCTGTTGCTCTAGAGGACACAGAGCTACCCCTGAAGGGGCTGAAGGGTAGATGCCATAGAGCTCTCCGCCACTGTACACAAATGTAAGCTCTGAGCTAAAAGGAATGAAGAATGGGAAACAGCATTTACTCGTAGTTATCTTGGGGTGCACTGAGCCCCGCTTCTCCCTCACTCTTGAGCATGGTGAGGTGCCAGAGAGCCCGCAGTGGAGACTGCATGCCTCACTGTCTTTCAGAGTTGCTGCTCTTCTCTGTGGAAATCTGTTTACTAAAATAGCTGTACAGCTAAACCAGCTCCAGAGCTACAAAATAGAGGCTTGCCATCTCCTTTACACATGTTTTGTATTATCTGTGCCTTGGGCTTTTTTTTTTACCCATACCTCATCCTGCCTTATTAGTATGGATAAAGGAGATGATGACTACAGAGATTACAAGATTTTTATTCAGAATCCCTCAAGGCTCATTTTGAGCATTTTTGTAGCTATTTATCTACTCAAAACAGAAACCAAATGGACAAATGAAAGAGAGAGGAATGCAGCATTATGCAAAGAAAGGACTGAGAGAACTGGGATGACTTAGTCTGGAGAAGGGGACAAGTCTTCTAAAAAAGTTAAAAGTAACAGCAAAATTCGCCATTCTCTACCCATATTGAGCACAGAAGAGGAAGGTATCAAGTTAAAAGACAGCAAGAGAGAGGCAGGCTGCACTCTGGAAAAATACTTTCTGCTTGGAAGACAGTTAAATAGTGGAAGAGATTGTGTGGAGAAGCTATGGCTTCAGTGTCATCAGGGTTGTATAAGGAGAGGTTAGATAAACCTCTGTCAGCTACAGTTGATTTTATCTGGAGACAGCAGCAGGTCTCCACTGCCTTCTCAGGGTCCTTTCTAGGGAACAGCCACAGTCCTGAACAAACTCTGTCAACTTCTGCTCCCCATCAACTGACGCTGAAATCACAAGATCTGCAGTAGGTACGAAAGCCTCAGGAAAGAACCAGGCAACATTTCCGAAAGGTTTAGGGAGAGGCTTTCCAAGTACACCTGAAGACTTTAGGCCTATTATACCCACTGCCACCGCCCTGGGAGAGAGGGTTAGCCGAGGTGGAAGGATGGAGTCGTGTGGTTGGAGGACATTTGCTACTGGATGTTTACACCAGCAGGCAGGAAACCAAATTAATGAACCCTTGGCAGAGTTACCAGGGGAGAGCTTTTTATTTATCGTTCATATAGACGTATTGCTGTTTTCTCCCGCTAAGACTGTGTGCCTTTTCCTCCGAATACAGTTCCACCGGTCTCCTATAAATTCTTGCACTTGGCGGCAAAGATGTGTTGTGTGTTAGGGGCACATCAGAAGGTCACACAGTCTACAAGAGAACTTGAGCTGGGGATGTTGGCTTCAAAAGGAGATCCGCTCAGGAGCTATTTAAACCTGTCTCTTGTTCTTGCCAGTAACACCAGGAAGAAGGCTTACACATAGAAAATAACTTTCTCCTAATACTGGCCAGAGGCCTTTTTCAGGAAACAGAATAAAAATCTCTCCCAGTAGAGCTTCTTTTGCTGTCTCCCTGATAATGCTCGCCTAGCAGGGCTAAGAAGCAGTAAGTAGGTGCAGAATGGGTTTGAAATGCTTGATTAGATAAGGGGGAAGTAGCAAGGCTCAGATTTTCAAGGAGCTCAAAGTGTAGGGCTGAGTTTGGGGTCTGCTCTCCACAAGAAAGCGGGGGAAGTACTCATGCCAACCAGGTGAGGAAGCGCAGGGGAGTACACCTATGGACTCTTACCACTATGAAATTAATGTATATTGACTTAAATCCTCTGAGCAGCTTTGCAACGGCAGGGCAGCATCTTCTAATAGATGCTTTGTTCAGGGGAGGCCTTGAGAGGCTGAGAGAAACCCACATGCACATCTGGAACAATAATCATCGCCCTGGCTACACCAATCCCTTCTGGGGAATCAGGAAGAAAGTTCAAGGATGGCTGAGGCTCTTAAATACACCACAGTGCTTTTATCTAAGCAAGGCACATCCTCTGCCCGTCCCAGGGGCAGTATCAGGTACTAAATTTCCCAGCAGTCATGTAGCGTCTGTCATTCGTAGCACCCAGTCAATTTTTCTAGTGGGCCTTTTCATCCTTTGAGTACTTTAAGGTAAGACTCAGCCTTTTGTTGCAATCGGACGTTCCTTCCAACGACTTCTAGGATTTATCTCATGTGCGCTGCAGACGTGATATAGGCTCTGCTCCAAATCATGTTTCAAGGACCATTTGTTTCAGTCATTTCTGGGTTAGTCTGTACCTCCCAGCACAGCCTAGTCCAGGCACTTGCTCTCCCAAAACAAAAGCGACTCTCTGTGCCAAGACACTGTCTTCTCCACCCCTTCTCTCTTGGGTGAACTCACTGTCCCCAAATCATTTAATCTTCCCACTTGGCTGCAGGATAGCAGCTGCCTCTTCCAATGAAACTAAAGCCACTGGCAACCAAACCTTCATTCCTGGGAGAAACACCAAGAACAGACCATCTGTCTGTTTCTTGATCTTTTGAGGCTATTTCTACCAAACAGCCAGAGATGGGAGATGAGAGATGGAAGGAAATGTGTTCTTCAGTCACAGGAAATTTAGGGGGCAGGCTTGAGGAGAGGCGAAGTAACTCAGGGAGGGAAACAATAAAACATAAAATAATGAAATGAAGTGAAACAAAATGAAACGAAATGAAATTATATAAATAAAATAAAATAAAATAAAATAAAATAAAATAAAATAAAGTAAAATAAAATCAGATGTTCAGTGCCAGAATCTGAGTGGCATTTATGAGTGTACAGGAAAACACTAGCATCGGTGTGGTCTCAATGTTTTGTGAGTGCAATAAAGCTAATATGGATTCAGTCGGATCTCTAAAATCCTGCCACAGCATGTTATTGCTAATTCTTGAAGATTAAAGCAGCCTCTGGCTCTCCCTCAGTGGCCCAGTATGTATTGCAGGCTGCCAGAAAATAAACAAGCAGTATTAATTGCCCTCTGTGGTGGTATTTCTTCCAAGAATGGCTGGCAGTATTGCTGTAGCCATTGCAAGTTCTCGCCAATGGCCACAACTAAGAAGTGGATGGGTAATTGTGGCCCCTTTTTTCTTCTTTCCTACATTCACCACAGGTATATCATACCACAGTGAATTTGGTATTAAAGATATTAATACGGCACTACATCAAATGTTTCTCTTCAGGCATTCACCATCTACAAGAAAAGTACCGAACAAGGTATCTCAAGGTTAAACTTCGCCAGCAACTGGCAGGGATTTAAATTCATTAAACAGTGGAATTCACACTGGAATCAAACAGCCTTCTCCTTTCCTGGGCAAAGTTTTGACTGATGACAGGGTTTTCCAGTAAAGAAACTCAATGGACCTTCAATCTTTCCAGCTGAAGACTCTCTTAATTATGAATCAACTCAGAGCTGCATTCCATGGAACTGAAGAGACAAATAAATACAAATGATGCATTCCACTCCATTTTAAGAGGGTTTTTTTTTCTTTTTGTTTGTGGGTTGGTTTTTTTTTTTAAATCAGCACAGATATCAGCTCAGATACAAGTTCTCAGCTTTCCCAGTGTTCTCCATAACATGTTCTTTACAGGAAAATCCTAATTATGATCTTGGATTCAGACTTTTTTATGCTTGTGCTCTTTTTAATGCTCAGGAGAATATTTCAGGGGAAACAACACATTTCCAAAGCTCCTTCAATATTTATATTTTAGAGGTAATAACTGGTGTGTGAGATCATTGTACACATGGAGCCTTTTCACTTTGAGGCTATTCGTGTAAGTTATAATAAAGACAACATGTTTTGCAAACTGTGTTGTTTCCAGGCCCAACGGTTATAATTGTCCACACTTTGGTTAGTACTTTACATATGTTTTCTCTGATCTTTAGATAAAGTGGCAAGAGGATGCATCAGGTGGTGTGGAATATTGACATAATTTTCTGATGACAGAAGAAGGGAGGCTTGCAAATGAGATCTGACAGCTCAGAGAAATTATGTGGGTAGAAGGGAGAATACGGATCAGAGTATTGAATTTCCATTGCATTTTATTTAAAATGTAAGGAAGAAAAAAGAAACTGCTGAGACACGTAAGCTGTTAATCATTGCCAACTACAGCACATGCAAAAGTATAAAAACACTGCTTTGCATTAGATTAAAAAAAAGATGCAGCATTTCTCCAATAAGGTTGAGTAAATAACTCATAGTGTGTAATATACTCAAGAAACTAGTGTTCAGTAGGTTCTGTGAGAAGGAGCAGCATTACGTTATTATATTCCACTTAGGAGATACCTGTATATGCTGGAAAAATGTTAATCAGGCCCTGTTCCTTGGAATTTGAGCCTAACAATATTTAATAGCTGCCTGAGGGGGACAACGGGGGACAACAGACACTGCAGATCTGATCAGCTTGTTCCCGGTCCTTGGGCTCTGGTTTTGGCTGTGCTAGTTTCTTGTCATTACCACTGGAGCTAGGATTCGAGCCGAGGGAATTTCTGGAATTCAGTGTTCCTGAGTTACATACACACTCTCTTTGCTTTTTGGTAGTATGTCCTTTTCCTGACTCATGGCTTGAGACCAGTGGTCTAAGTAGAGAGAGGAAAAAAAGGAGGGTGTCATTCCAGCCTCAGCATGAGCTGCTGCCTCGTACAAACGCAGCAAGGCAATGGCTCCCAGCTCTGACTCTATTCCTCTCACAGCTGAGCGTGTTCTGGCTTTGGAGAAGATGATGGAGATCCAGCCCGCTGGACGTCACTGGCGGAACCACAGAGGCACTGCTTTGCTCAGCCATATCCTGCTTCCGTGCAGAGCAGCCCACCCGGCTGAGGCCATGCAGCTGGTCAGAGTGCAGCCTGGAAGCCTTTGATGGCCATGCCATTCATTCAGACAGTGGCAGTGTGCCATGCTGCTATGGACTTGGAGCACTACTTGGGAAGATTATTCACTGCAGGAGTGGCATGAGGATATTTGCAGCAGGAACTGCTTTAAGCATTTGTTATTTATGATGAGGGCACTGCAGGAGGGCAGCCACGGACTTCCTTGCGGCTGGAGTTTTCTCCAATAGGAGAAACGAAAGTCCTAAGTCAGAGGAAATGGTTTCTGGTTTCTGTTAGTTTGATTCTCAAACTCCCTCAAGATTTTAAAGAGAGTTACCTAAAATATTCTGCTGTGAAGAGTCAGGTTCTCATATGGATGTTCACCCTTTCCCTTTCCCCACTAATTCTTGTGGCTAAACCTTTGCTTAGAAGAGCAGGCAACCAGAAGGTATGTTACAAGTCCTCTCTTGTCTAAGTTGTTTATCATTATGGAGTCAATAGATATTGGCAGATCCTCAGATGCCCCAAGGCTCTTCTTCTGTTAGAAGAATTGTTATTTTTTTCCCTTTTCCCTCCCAGTGATACAATGGTTATATTATGGGACCAGGACTCAAAGGTTTGTTGCTGCAACATTTTCTCTATATGACCTTGGGGAATGTAAGGAAGCACTTAGTCACCAAATAACTCTTTTATTATTATTGGGGAAAAAAACAAAGACAAATCCAAACCTTCCTTCTCCCAGATTTAATGAAATTAGGCAAAGGAGGACTTTATTCAGTTTCTTATCAGGTCAAGAAAGACTTTTGGTTGGCCTGTTTTGGGAATGGAGTTAAAAGAATTGAAGTAGAATGCTGGTGTGGGGAATTTTAAAAGGTTAAAATTGTAATATATTTATTTTTAAATCATAAAGGTATACACAGGCTCACATACACAGTGTCTAGCAAGAAATTCTTATGGTTTAAAAAGTAAAGCCTTTGAACTAAACCCAAATCTCTTGCAGCAAAAGTGAGAAGAAATTTTTGTGTTCAGCAAAGGAAATACTTTGTGCGTTTTTCCTTAGTGGAAGCAGCACAAAGAACAATTCGTACTGAACTGAAGTTTTGTGGTGTCTCAACTTTGTTTAAAACACTTTGGAGAGTCCAACTTTACGCTCTCTGGTAAAAAATCTATTTTTTCAATCATTTAGCTGACACAGTGTGGTCTCCTTTGAAGGATGCAGAGCAGCCAGAGCAGTCAAAGAGCAATTGCCTTTAAGACAAGAACAGGCTTGATTCTTTCTTGAAAGGCCTCATCCCTTGTTTAATGAAATACAGAACATTTCTTACTCACTTAGATGGCCTAAGAACTAAGGGCCTCAGAAGTCTGGGCCTCAGAAGTCCTGTAAATAGTTTTGTGTTTTAATTTCTAAACAAGGCGAATGAATACAACAATTCACACATTCAGTGACAAACCTCCTTTGCGATGAAGATGACTCCTAAAATGCAATTAAACGCATGATTTTGTCTCTAAGTGATGCAGGAAAGCTGCATTTAATCCATATATGCACCTGTGGCTGGATGGGCACCTCCAGTTATTACTTCTCCTCACAAGAACCACTACCTTGGCTGAGCTCAGCATTCAGAAGCCGTTCTCCTGCCTAGAGCTGTTTGGGATTCACACAAAAGGAAACTGCAGCCATAAATTGCTTGATTCATTGGGCGTGCTCACAACATGAGTACAGTGCACCAAGACCTGCAGCCACAGCCACCTTCATTTAAAGATAGTGGGAAGAGGCAAGCTACACAGTAACCCGGAGGTTATGGTACTTGCTCAAGTAGGAGAGTTGGCTCGTGGACCTTCTAGGATGATAGAGCTCAAGTCCATGGCTCTTGCTTCACAGGAGAGAGCCTAACCATCAATTCATAGGATGCTCTGAGTAAGGAGTACACTATACCTTCTCACTGAAATTGGGACACTCTGCAACCTGAATTTGAGATCCATGAGTCCAGAGACAGCAATGAGGAGACCTACAGTTGGTAACTCAGCAGTGAGGGAGCTCCGCTTCTGAAGCAGGGCTTAGCTTTCAGGTGTTCAGTATCAAAACAGTCAAAATTTTTGTCTTTTGATCCTTTTACCTCATGAAAGAGAGCGAATCTTCCAGTAGTACTGCTTCTTTTTAACAGAGACCAAAGGTGCACTGAGTGGAACTGGATTGAAGTGAAAAGACATTGCAAAGCTTTAAATGAAACATAGTTAGGCTCATAAAATTATCCTTTACCCCCCCAAAGTTTCCTTTCCACCTCCCTCCACAAAAAGATTTATATTTCCCTTTACTTTTGTTGGGGGTACTTACAAGTCTTAGCGATGGCTGCAGACCACCTATGTGATTTTCCTGCACTAGGTAATTTAAAACTAGCCACAGATCTAAGTCATCATGAAGTGTTTAACAATATAAACATATAAAATTCATAGATGTATTGTTCACTTACCATACAACATAGCCAAGCATTCCTCCCTATTATTGCCATCTTATTATTGGGAAAATGCCCAATCCTGCTCATTCTTACAACTCAGCAGGTTCTTTTAAGCCAAAAGAGTGTTTCAATGAGAGATGAGCCGGCAAATTCACTTTTAAGTTTTTGTTAACTAATTTCATGTGACCTTGGCAACAAAATACCTCTTAAATAATTTCATATGACTATGATGATCAACGCAGAACCAAGATTTGCAGACAGTGAGCTGGTAGAAATTGCTGGACCTAACATTGAAACAAAGACGCTCATTCTTCTAGGAGAAAAAAAGGGATACTACTTTGCCATCCCTCTGGTTTTGCAATAAACTTTTCCATTTGTGCTGTGCTGTTTGTGTCTTCTGCACTGGTGATGAGTTAAATTCAACAGACAACAACAACAACATCCTGAACATTTCAAGCAATATTTTATTTTGGTTTAAGTCTATTGAAGTAGATAGTATCAAAGGTGAATGGATGGAAACGAGTGTAATAATACACTGAAGAATCAACTCCTTTGAAAGCAGTGAAGAAACAGAAATTGCCATTAGAAGTACTTTAGTAGCAGGCAGGAAGGAGCATTACAGAGAGACACAGAACAAATGGAGAGCTCATTAGAGACTGACTGCAGTGAGCCAAGCAGATAGGCTGGTTGGGTATTTCCAGCTCCTGAACGTTAGTCATTCAGGGTACCAGAAGAGTGACTTTTCTGAAGTTGTGCCTATTTTGCTAAAGGATCAGCAAGCTGAGCCAAATTAGCAGATCTCAGTAGGAAGAAAGTCCACAAGCAAATCCCCATCACATCCGCTCAACTAACGAACCACTTGATACAAACTGCCTTCACAAAGAAGTGACACCACTTCTGCTGTACAGCTTTGACTTTGCATCAGTAGTTTCTCATTGTGTCTATGTTCACAGCCACCCACACATTGCTACTTCCAACATGACAGTAGCGACAGAGAAGTTCTTTCTAGTCTTGGGGCTGTTTCAAAGACTGGAGTAGCGAGGAACTGATCTGCACTGCCTGGTCAGAATTTGGCTTGGGATCTTGGCAATGAGAAATATCATAAATCCACAATACAGGTTTGGGTGATCTATAAATAAAAAAATTTGCATTTTGGCATCTAGTTTATTCACTTTACTGGTCATTCAGGAAAGGGTATAGATTAGAATCACTAACTCATTCCTCAGTTAGTTCCTCTTGTTTAACAGAAGCTGTTGTTTCTCAGCTTATGTATGAAGTAAGCTTTCAGGCTAGAACTGATATGTCTTGTTTCCGTTTCACCCTGTTACATTTCTCAGGGCTATGGACTAAGCTACGGACTGCAGGGAGTCCAGCAATAGCTCTCCTTCAGCGGTGAGAATAAGAGAAGCCTTGGCACCGAAACATCCATCAAAACAGAATTCAGTGATGACAAACATAAAGGGATCCATTATCTGCTTTCCTGTATATATTACAGACCTTGGACCTCCCTGGTTTTCAAGATCAGAGAGACTAAAATATGTGGCAGGATATGAGGCCGTAAGTACTACTCAAATTCTCCATGTAGCACTGAAGTAGGGCTGAGGCAGTACCGAATTTTATGCCAGCTTCCTGGGCAGGTGTGCTTTTCACCCTGGCTAAAGGACATAACATTTGCTTAACTCCTGACAATTGTGGAATGCATTGCTAACCTCACCACAGACTGCCACAAATGCGAACGGCAACCTACGGCAGCATGACAAACCTTCCTCCGTGTCTAGCTTAGAGCCTTCTTCTCCTTCCAGCCACATGCAGCCTGGCAATCATTCAGTCCCTTACTGTCCCTCACCTGCTTTTTGTGAAAACAATATAATTTCCATTACTGGCATCCAAAACCCAACGTTATAAATATAAAAATCAGACGGCTATTCCCTCTTTCTTCATGGGATTTTCCAAGATTGTCTTGGATATATTTAGTATTCATGTGTAATGAGTCAGAGTGTCCACCTGTGGTCTCCATAAACCGATTTTGTAAATAGCATTGACTGATGTGACTCAAAAAAAAAAAAAAAAAGGCCAGTTTCTGTTTTCCAGTTTTAGTCTGAATTCAAACACTGTTTGCAGTTCCAAGAACTCTGTGGGTTTCATGCTCTGGGTCAGTGGGTGGGGAATACTGGAAAAGGCACACTCCATCCTGTCCCCTCGTTCCGGTGGGCTGTAGGTCTGCAGAAAGATGACTTTATTTTATAGCACAGCAAACCACCTTTTCATTTAGAAACTGTTTAATATGCAACCTGTAGATGAGGCCCTGGCCCCACATACTTTCCTGTGTCCATTCCTCACTTGGAGGTTGCTATTGAAAAACACTGAATTTTGATCCAGCACAAATGAATGCACAAAATGAGCTGTGGTCTGTTTTTCATAGGTATCAAAAACCATGGAAAGATGTAAGTATCACTGACTTTTCAGTAACACTTTGAAGAATATGGGAGAACAACTTGACTTCAGTGTTACATTATCTAAGCTCAACTTAGCCTCATGCTAATGGAGGTGGCCACACTGTCCTTAGTGACAATGTCCTTAGTTTGGACTGGAGTCACCTGTGCGTGGTGTGAAGCCCTTTAGGGCTTTGGTACTTATCCTCAGTCTTCGGACAGCTGAACTGTGGGTCTGAAATGCTCCTGTGCGAATTGAGAGGGAACTTCCAGGCCTTTTTGGTGCAAGGGAGAAGTTTTGGGCAGACAGTAGAAGACTAGCAGCAAAGACAAGGAAGCAGCTTGTGTCTTGTTAATAACTGAAGAGTTGTGTTAACTGAAGCTTAGATTAACCCTTCTGGCAGATCAGTATCTCAAGTTAAAAGCACCATCATGCATAATGTAGGGATATAATATAGATTGAGTTTAAAGTCAACTATAAAAGGATAACTGAAATCAGCTCTGCAATGTGGGCAAGCCCCACCTCCAGAAAAAAATATACCTGAAATGGGAACTCAAGTTCCATTTTAAAATATGGCACTTCTTAAGCCATTCTTAAGGCTTTTCTTAAGTTCTTGCCTTAAGATCTAGTTTCATCTGCATCCTTTGTCATCTTGGCACAAAATGAGCCACTAGACAGCTGTACTATAGTTGCCAAAGGACAGTATAAAACCAGTTCAGATTAAGGTAAAAGGACACGTATAAGAGCACAGGTACATGTATTAGAAGGCTGTAAATGTCCAAAAATAACCAAGGAAATAAAGTAAGAGGATATGCTTGCTAAGTGCTTAAATAGTCTGTTGACTTTAGTGGAAGTTTTGGCAAAAGCTAAAGGCAGGCTGGCCCCTTACTAAAGAGAACCAAATGAAATAATTGCTGATTATGGCAATATCAGCTGTGTTTCTTTTAGGTTTTACATGAAGTGTGCTGTGTTTGGAGCTTAGAAAGAGACCCCTAACTCACAGTACATGTATCAAAAGGTCCATTAAGACTCACAGAGCTTTTGAACCTGCTCTGAGTTGCAACCTTAATAACACTGCTCCATTTTCCTTCACCAAAATTTTATGAAATTTACAGTTAGCATGTTTTCATTATGAAAGTCAAGAAACGTGATACCTTGAAGGATTTTGACATTAATGCTTCAGAAACACTTGAATCTGGAGCTCAAAGCAAACTTCAAGGCTTGCAAAACCACTTAGGTTGGAATGTATAATACAATAAAATGCAATAGTCTGCATGACTCTTTGCCAACTGAAACCACCAAGCACCACACAGATCGATTAGGACATGATTCTGCCAGGTGCCAACGTGTCTTGTGAGTCATTGTGTACTCTCAGTTCTTTGAAATCAACAGAACCAAGTCAAAAGACACTCAGTACTTACTGAGATCAGGTTTCTAATAAATCAGTAAAAGAGTGGTTTCTGCTATATGCTTTGAATAAAAGAAGAAACTCAAAACACCCACTCTCAGACATCAAAATTAATAAAATTACCAAGGAACCAGCATTTCTCATATCGTAATGAATGCAAAGCAAGCAGCTGAGCTAGCAGATAACACAAGGCATGGTAATTTGGAATTACAGCAGCATTTGATAGCAAGGCGATGGCTAAAGTTCTATCAGCTTTTCCATTATAAGCCACCATAAAAATCTACTGAAAGCAGATATTTGGTGTGTGGTTTCTGAGCCTCAGAGTCATTCTAAAATTTGCATTTGATTAAGTAGTTTCCACTGAAAAGAAATCAAATCAGTTATTATTATGGCATTCTAGATAAAAATTCAACTGAAGTTTAGGAAAATTAAGTTTATTTGTGCTTTTATTACCTAGCAAACTTCAGTCCTTAACATTAATTGCAATGCTTATTATTCCATAACTGTAAGAAAGAGCTTCCTTACTTTAAAAATAACCTGCAAAGGAGTAAAGTAATTGCTCATTCTTTATGAGTATGTGCTAAGTGCTCCTGATGTAGATACATGTGGCTGACAATTTGCTGGTACTGTTAAAATATGCACTAAAATAAAATATGATAACTGACTCAAGCCAAGTATGTCTTCTATGTGGGAATGGGGTCTTCTGCCTATTGTACTTCGTGCTTTTTGGTAGCTGTGATGCTATGTAAAGATTATTTTTATTTCCTGGCATAGCACAAATTTCCAGTGTTCCTCAGGCTAGCAGTGTTCTTATTTGGACATGAACCCCAGTAGGTTGGGCACTTCCCAAACAGGAAAGGCAGTTCAGCTTTTGTTCCAACGGTGTCACAAGCTAAAAAGGCATGACGCAGAAGCAGCAACTCAGAAATCACTGAAATCTAGCCAGGTCCCCTTGGGCACCAAGCAAAGCCAGTCACCCCTAGAAACACAGCAGCTATTATAAAAGTGCCAGCAACATGACACTGACCAAGGGGAAGGAAATACAGAAGAAAGAACCATAGGCCATTAAAGCAACCAGAACTTTAATGTAATTACCCAGTTTGTAATATAGCCAAAAGCCAGGATAGATGCTGCTATTCTTGTGTCATCCAATATTTCACGGCATGGAGCAGTCAGGACTCAGAGCCTCAGTGCTGGGATTTACCTGCAGGAGAGCACCCCAGCAGGGCATGGCTGACTCAGGGTGAAGGATGTCATCTTCTGAATCACAATGCCACTTCCTGTGGCACTTTGTTTTTCCTTCCAGGATTCCCCTGGCTGCCTGATACTGGGTAGATTGTAAGATCTTTGGAAAGCTGAATACATCTAAGGTCTCGGAACAAGTTTGTGCCCAGTGCAATACAGTCAGCATTGCTGGCTGGCTTTGCCTCCAGGTTGAAGCTGAACCGTTTAATTTCCTCTAGTCCTTATAAAGGTAGGAATTGTAGGTCTAATTTTAAAATATGCCCTTGTTTTTGTTAAGCGTTGCCTAGCCTTCCGGTTCCATAGTCATTTAAGAAGCAGTCAGTGTTTCCATTACAAACTCCTCTTTCAGGGATTTATCATTGCAATAAAAACATATCCTTATGGCAGAAATATACTCTCTGCACAAATTCTCTGGTGAAGGAAGGTGAGTTTAAGTGTCAAAAATTGCTATACCAGAGCAGGACACAAGGAAAAGGACTAAGGACTTAATTCTGAAAAGAATGTCAAATGCTTGGTTTTAAGCACCTGAGGAGTTTCATTGAGTTCCAGAGCTTTGTTTACATTTTCAATAAGCAAGCACAGGGACCAGAGTAATTAATAGTTGTTAAAAAGAATTAATAAAATAAATAAATAGACACCATACATACACCTAGCATTCCTGCAAGTAAGAGCCACATCTCCCCATAGAAGAAAGGATGAAGATCACAATCCTAATACAGAAAACAGTACCATCTCAGTTGTGTAATGAATTTCAGGTGTGCTTTGTACCCTAAGCTCTTGTTCAATTTAACTATAAGAAACTCAAGCTGTTAAGAAAGAGGATTGTATCCTACCCTCTGAAGGAGATGATAGGTTTGATAATGCAATAAGTCTTACGCATCTTCCTTCTACCTGCTTATAATATCTATCTTACATAGATACAATAGGAAAAATTAATATATATTACAGTTATGGGAAGAAGACTAATGTGTGACAGAGAGAAACTGAATGATGTTTCTGTAGATAACCAGTTCTTCTGCTGAGGCTAGAACTCTAATCCAGCATTTCAGGAGTAGAAATTGTTCCTTCTCTCATTAACACTCTCACAAAATGGTATCTCTTTTGTCAAAAATATTTCCCTACACAAATCTAACAGAACCTCCTCTGCACGATCCTGTGGTGCAGATAGAGGCAGGCTTAAAATAAAGCCTGAAACTATTGTCTTCCGATACATAGAGCTACTTACTAGCACAAATTTTACTGTGTATATAGTATGTTAAAAGAAGAGCTGAAACTCTTGCTTATTAAGAGGATAGTTGCAATACTAATTATATAGCTAATGAATATAATAAAATATTGATTTTGTCTACTGTAGCTACAAAAAATGTATAAGACTTACTACAAAAATGTAAGCATAACAGATGCACAATATTACTTCAAGATGAAACTAATATGGAACAGATAGTGAAAAAAGATTTCCTGAATTTTAACATCATAACTATAGACATACAAGAAGTAGAGATCAAGAGAAATTGATAGAAAAGCAAAGGGAAGCCAATGAAGAAAGAAAGATCCATAGACATTTTGAACATATTTGTAGAGTTTATGCCTCTTAATTAGATTCTCTACTGCAGTTCCCACAAACCCACATCAAATATTCAAAGAACCTGCCATACCCAACAGATTTAGTGAGCTGTAGGCCAAAAGCATATGCCTGTGGAAATCAAAGAAAAAGGTTTTTGACGAGCAAGTGTACCAACATTTTATCATCTCCTCTCATATTGAATTGATAATTGATTGTAAGTACTGATAAAAAAAATAAAACAAAAATCCCACTTTCAACATCATCCATTAAACCACATTTTGACAATGATTTTCTTTTTTTTCTGTGCAGTCCATCTTATCTACAGAAATATCAGAATAAGAACACCCCTAGCATATCAAAATACTACAGCACACTTTAATTACCCAGTCAGGTGGTTTTAGTATTTACTTCCCAAGTGAAATGAGGTGAAGTGACTGCAGACAGACCTGCTCCTTTCAGCCCTCCTCATAATGCTGCATCTATCAGCTCCCATGGTTCAATCTCATTCCATGAATTATTTTTAAAAGTGCTCATTTTTAGTCTAAAATCACTATATAATGTGGTAAAACTGGCACATAATATGGCATGCTGAAACTTACCTTTCTTTTCTTTTTTTTTTTCCCCCAAGAGGGATGATCCAGTTCTTCATATATGGGAATGGCAGCCTTCTGGGAAAAGGACAGACTTTTCTCCAACTCAGCTCCTGCCCAAACTGCTCTACAAATTCAATTTTAGCAGGCTTTGATCAAACTTATGAAGACCTTACTGAAACAATCTTTTTCATATGTTTGGCCTGCACGGTTTGAATTACTGCAAAATTTAATCATAGTAGTTACTGGCAAATAATTTTGAATAAACTTATAAAAGACCTATAGTATTAAAAAAAAGGGAAGGGAAGGGAAGGGAAGGGAAGGGAAGGGAAGGGAAGGGAAGGGAAGGGAAGGGAAGGGAAGGGAAGGGAAGGGAAGGGAAGGGAAGGGAAGGGAAGGGAAGGGAAGGGAAGGGAAGGGAAGGGAAGGGAAGGGAAGGGAAGGGAAGGGAAGGGAAGGGAAGGGAAGGGAAGGGAAGGGAAGGGAAGGGAAGGGAAGGGAAGGGAAGGGAAGGGAAGGGAAGGGAAGGGAAGGGAAGGGAAGGGAAGGGAAGGGAAGGAAAGGAAAGGAAAGGAAAGGAAAGGAAAGGAAAGGAAAGGAAAGGAAAGGAAAGGAAAGGAAAGGAAAGGAAAGGAAAGGAAAGGAAAGGAAAGGAAAGGAAAGGAAAGGAAAGGAAAGGAAAGGAAAGGAAAGGAAATGCTGCAAATAACAGAGGTAGCTCCACAGGTAAAACTGTTGGGGACAGGGTATGAAGAAGCTGCCCAGGCGCACAGACTATGGTGCTGTGTTTTAACTGTATCAGGATTGAGTCATATTTCTTGCTTACGTATAAACTTGAGATGCTGAAGAGTATCAAATTGAAAACAAATTTATCTAAACCTTCTCTTGTTTCCTATCAGACTCCTGGTTCACTGGACAGTATACTAGAGGTGTTCAGGGAAGTGAGAGTCACCTGAGAAATTTTTATAGGAGGTCTCCAAGATAGAAAGAGACGCCTTAATAACTAATAAATTTTTTCAGCTCATCTTCTTTTTAGCTAAGGGAAAACTGAAAGTAAGAGCGAAGCAGACAATAAAGCTGACAAAGAAGTGTTGTTCAAGGCTGAACACATCAACCCATCCTTGACAGTCTGTGAAATCAGCCAGCTGTGATACTGGACTGACAATTAAAAGCTTTTATTTCCCTCAATTAGGTAGAATAAAGGTGTCACAGGTTTTCCACCTGCACTTCCTAAGGGGATTTCACTTCAGAGACAACTTCACTTTAAATGCTGGCTTAGTAAAAGCCATGCAGAAATTTCATGCATGTGGTACTTATTACACACACTGGAAGCAGTGCTACCTCTCTTGCCATGGTATATGTTTCTCCAACTAAGGAAACTATGTACTTTCATCTTGTACCAAACATGCCAGCTGAAGGGACTAAAGACATAATTTGTAAGAACTGCTTTGAAGCATAAGGCAAGAATCTGGGTAAAGCCTCATCCCTTTCACACAGCAAAAGTGCAGTTAGCCTGAGTGCTTTGTGCATGTTCTGCACCCAGTCCCAGGAGTGGATGTATCCCCAAAATAACACAGGGGTGCACTCATTTTGCAAATAACAAATAATAACAAATAAACCAGCTGAGCATACTCTGGTGAACAAAAAAACTCCTAACAATTTCCCCATGGAGGTACTAAGCTGTTTCTGTAATACTGAAATATATCAAAATGGTGCTTAGGCACATTTAGTCTGAAAATGTTGTCAAGTGCCACACTGCTTCAGACAAAGAAATATTTTACAGTAATATCTTCTCAAAACTCAAGTCACTTTTAACCAGTAGTTTCCAGTTACAAGCAAGAGGAACTCACATGCCTTTAGGCACTTGCGTCAAAAAGCTTTTCCTGAGAAGGGGTCAACACACTTAGACCCAGCAAAGCACTGCTGATGCAGAAAACTTTGTCATATTTAGTCAGCATGTTACAACGAACAAGAGCCATTTGGGAAGGGCTCTGTCTTAACAATTCCGCTACATCTTGGGGAAGGGCTCTGTCTTAACAGTTCAACTGCATCTGTTCACCTCCACTGGCACCACAATACACAGAATGTCAGAAAAAGATTCTTTGTGGAAAAGGAAAATAAATTAGGGCTGAAAACTTGTAATATAATGTTATTATTAGATTAATATTAGGGGTAGACATCCCTAGGAAGGAAAATTGATAGGAAAGGGACAATCTGCCATAAAAGCCTACTTAGTATATAAGCAAAACGCTGAATGTCTGGGTCTGCTTGTGTTATGCAGCAGGTCAATGACTACACCAAAAACAAGGTGTAGGTTTGCCAAGCCTCAGTTCAGCAGCCTGGTGTAAGACCCAAAATAAAAAAAGTGTCTATGATATTTGGTCTTCTTTTTGGCTGAAGTTGTTTTTTAAAACTTGTTCGTAATTTGTTTTGGGGTTATATTCCTATTGATTTTAAAATATCTGCCAGTTTTCTTACAATTCTGCTCTACTGTTAAGTAAAAAGGCTGAATTTCTGCTTACAGCCCACACATTATTTGCTTTTCTCTTTCCTGTGCCTTGGAGTTTATACTAGCCTTTGATTTAGGTACTTGAAAAGTGACAGGTACATATGACTGGGTGAACTGATCCATTAAGTGCAGTAATGCTATATTGGTAGCCCACAGTCCATTCACATCACCAGTCCTTTCAGATTACTGGATTCAATAGGAGTTTTTCTACACTGTTTATTACTTACCAAAGAAAGAGCATTAAGAGATTGCAACATGGGCAAAATCAAACTTTTAGAAGTGAGGAAATAACACATTTGCATTTGCCCAGATAGCCTTAATTTTGACACTTTGTGTTCAAACTAGGAATGAAATGGAGAAGGGCAGGCATGCAAAGTTGCAGAATGAAGGACACTTGGGAAACCCCAAGTTTGGTACTTCCTAATTTCAAAGTGTTGATTTTGAAACCAGGCTGAACTTCATATGAATCAGGGCCCTGGGGAAGAAAGAGTCCATGATGAAGGCAACTGAAGATCGTAGCAGAACACACAAACACGAGGCTAAATTTGGGTTGGCTAGACAGACAAATATCTGGCATTTCCCAACTTCAGAGGACTTGATTTTCCACCTAAAAAAAAAAAGTGTGTGTTGCTAATTTAATTTTTCAAGTGTGTGTGGCTAATTTATTTTTTAAAGAAAACCTACTCTGTTCACATGCAGCCACCTCTTCATCATCAATGGGACATCAGTGCTGACTGCTTATGATAGCTACACAGAAGCTAGCTGCTGGAGAAACCAGATGAACACTCTCCGCTACCAGCCCTACGCGCCTTATTGCCAGTGGAGAGAACTGGTGGAAGAGGGGGTGGAGAGGGCTCCTAGAGTGGGGCAAAGGAGGGAGCCTCTCCCAGCCCCCTTTCCCCAGCGAGCAGCTCCAGCATCCCTGTAACCTCTCCTGCTGTGCTGGCTGCAGTGGAGCTACGGGCATGCCGGTGTCGGCTGGTGGTGCTGGCAAGCTGCCACAACTTCCCTGAGCTCTGGTAGGGAGAGGTGGGAAACATCTCAGGAAAAGCAATTTTGCAAGACAAAAGAAATGTATTTTTTTCTACACTAAGAGCTCCCTCCTTTTTGTCCTGCCACGTACATATGTGCACAGTCCTCACACAGCCATATTTCAAAGCCCTGTGGGAAGCACCAAAGATGTTAAAACTTCTCACGATGAAGTAACAAGAACCTTTTATGCTGAAATGGGTCAGGGCTCCCAGGTGTGCAGGTAGGCCAGCTGCCACCCCGATGATTAAAGCAATATAAGATACAGCCTACCACAGTGCATCAGGCTGGAGAAAAATTTCCTCCTGCATCTCCTCCTTTCCTCCAGTGCATACCCACGTATGGGGTGCTCATCGCTGGTCCAGATTATCCCAGTAAAAGTGCTACCACTGACTTCAGGATGAGAGGAACCCTCAGCAGGTTTCTTATCTGGTCTCCCTGAATGAATCAGAATTTTGAATGCGCAAAGCCAATGCTGAGTGTCTGCCGCAGCTATTACAGGAAGAAAAAAAAGAATAAAGTCACATAATAGCACACTTCTCTCTCAAGAAGCTTTGATGTCAGGAAACAAAGTACCCAAGTACCACTGTTTTTCTAACTTGTTCATCTTTGGGGGTTGCCAGAGGAAGGTCTTATTTGCCTCCCAGACCACCACAAAGTTGAGACACGGAGAACAAGTGATCATCCACATGACTCTCCTGTGAAAAGTTCTGGATTTTCCAAATGGCCATTTACAGTTACATGTTTATTCATTTTTCCAGTCACTGAGCATTACAAAAATAAAGGACAGAAAAACAGAGGTTATGCTAATAGTTCCCAAGTGACTATCAAGAGCATGCAGTTTCAGTCTCGGATGCAGATGATAGTAGATTTTCTCAGGAAGCTAAGGGAAGACACAATTGTGAAATTGCGTAGAAGATAATAATTTGTAAAATTTGTATCTATAAAGCCATATCAACAATTGATTTCTAGGTGATTCTTTGAGTTATTGGTAACATTCATCACATTCTCCGACAGATACCAACTGTAATAGTTGTAGTGAGGTAGTGAGGAATTTTCCATCAGAGCTGAAAAGCCCTTAGGTGAGAAAATACATCTATGACTTAAAAAAAAATTCCTTCAGTTGAAGAAACAGTACCAAATTTCTGATCTTCTGACACCAGACATATTCTGTAGTTGAGATCTGGCATTTAGACTGGTTTTTTTATTATTAGATTTTCTGTCTTAAGAAAAAATAAAGTCAAATTAGTAAAATTTTGTGTACTTGACTAAATACTGAGAATGATGGCCCATTTCACTGCTCTCCAGCATGATTCACTGAATAATCCAATATGTAGCCTTGCTCCAGCAGTGATGGAATAAATTATACCTTGCTTCCTCATTGGGATGTTGATAATAGATAAGCTGTTCATCAACATTAAATGTAACAACCCTTCTTTGTGATTTCTCCTTTTTGCAAAGCTCAGAAACTTCTGAACCAAACTTAATACAGATTGATGAGCCATGCCAAAATGAAAGCACTCATGGACACAAAATTGTATTGTTGGGCAAAAGCACAGAACTGTCTTCAATAGAAACCTTTCTGCATAAGTCTTAGTATCTTTGTCATACTATTTGTCATGTGAATTCACCCTGTGTTTTTTCTGCTTTCCAAAGTAAGTGAAAAACAATCACTTGGAATGGAAGTACCTTTGATATGTCCATTCTTACGTTCTTCTACATATACCCGTTCCCATTGTGAGTTTATGTCATCCTGTTGAAGTGAACCTGGTGAAGAGGTGGACTGGGCTCTTCATATTTAAACACTCGATTTTCCATGCTATATAATTCACAAAGGTTTTGGTACAAAACTCAGGGAAGTTAATGGGAGTTTTTCTATTTCTCCATCACAGATCTTTAACTCTTCATTGTCTTTCTGAACATTCACCTGCAAAACTGCTTCCTTGGAGTCATGCTTTTTCATTCATTTGCATTCAAAGACCGCCTGGAGAAGCTCATTCTAGTTCTGTAGCTTCCCTATATTTTTCTCCTTACCCTATTTCCTCATTTCCACAGAAAGGTAGCTTGGGATATTCTCTGTTGCTCCCATGTCTTTCCCAATTGCTTCATGCATCCTTCTCAAACTCTTGCCACATCCAGTATAAAAAGGTGGGACTCAAAATGCTACGTGGCTTTCTTATTCTCATTCATGGTGGAATTTGTTTCCCCCACATATAGCTACAAAGTCAAATGCTTTGCAGAAATCTATTAGAATCAACTCGCCACTCTCCAGAGTTATGAGATACCACAGCCAAAGGAAAAATACAGGCACAACTCCTTCTGGACCTGAACTGTTCTTAGGAACAACTGCATAAGCAACATTGTGGCATCGTGCCTGAACTCCTTAGTTTTGCCAGGCCCAAACTGACTCACACAGGATCATCTTAGCTCTCTCTGTAACCACTGCACTGGTTGATCTGCAAACCAAATCATCTTCCCATGCATAATGGAGAGATGACTCTTTGCTTTATCAAGCAAATTGGCTGTCTCATCTAAAAGGTTATTCAGGCAAAATGTTGAGGTTTTGTTGCAAATATCTGAACTCAGTTTTTTCTCAAGAGAGACATTAAGGAGCATCAAATGAGAACAATCAAGGTCACTAAGGACAGCCAGGCAACATCTCAGCCACCTCCCTACATGAAAGACAGTGGTAAGACTAAAGCCTCCAACTTAAATAGCTGTGGAGTTTGCCAAGAACACTATATGCTGCAACAAGCTAAAAACAGGGGACCTCAGGACTGTTATCTAATGGAAAGCAAACCAAGAAACATGTATTGCTGTGTGCTGAAAAATTTCACCAGTAGGAAGTGTAACGCTTCAGGATGAAAGATACTCTCTAACTGGGATACACCGTATCATAAATCAGCTTTTAGGATATAGGATGTAGACCAATTTGGCATTTAGGCCTAAAATTGATAGAAAGTTATAAATACTTCAAATGCACTGGTTTATTTAAACAGGCATGCATATTAAATATACTTTACTAAATATGCATTGCAGAAGATCCAGCAGGTTACAAGACGAGGGTAACTAGCCACTGGGATGGGGTAGTTGTTGTGTTTTCACTCACTTGAAGTAGTTAAATAGAGATGATACATCTTCCCATCACCACCAGCAGCTGTGAGCAGGAATCGTTCAGTGAAATTCCAAGGCTTACGTTACGTAGGAGGCCAGCCGGGATCATCGTAATGATCCCTTCTGGTTTTAAAAGCTCTGAATACTATATGTAATCCCTGTAATTAATCTAGCTCCATAGGCTTCTGTTTACGAGTCAGTTATTTTGGCTGTCTGTATCAGGAGAAATAACTAGTTGCAGCCAGTCAGGGTTTATTGAAAGCAGGGAATTACTATTTGGAGCGAAGTCTGTTTCTAAAAAGCCTGCTGTATAAGCCTATGCTCTTTGGAAACACCGAAGTTGATCTCTATGACACATCCTATTTGCCGAAAGTTTACGGTAGATTGACTCATGCAGTTTTATGTTGTGCTCTGTTTAAAATACTATTTTTTCTTGGTTGAGTGGTAGCTGTTTCAGTGGTTACCTTTTGGTTTGATGGTTTGTTTTTATAGGGCAGAGAAAGTTTACCCAAATTACGAGCAGTTGCCAGTACTGCCTGAAGAAAAATGTCATCCTGACATTGATTTCTTTGGGGAATGAATCATGCAGCTATATAACTTTTAGCAGTGCTGTCTGTCTAGATTTGTGATCTTTTTTTCTTTCTTTTAGTACAAAGTTTGTCACTTGAAACAATGCGTGATGTCTCGTCTTAAGCATATTTATAGTTTTCCCTTGGTTTACTAACAGTTCTGTTCTGTGTGTCACTTGTGTCTGGCATATGCATCATCAGTGGTTCCATTTCAGTATAGAAACCCGTAATTTCACTTTATATTTTGTCCATATGCATCATTTTTGTGGCTATGTTTTATCCATGATGGGGCATTACAAGGAGGCCTTCTTAATGATAGAAACCGTAATGTGTCCCAAATATAGCACAGTATGGATAATTGTAGACAGGAGTTTAGGGGTATTTTTGGTTTTGATTGGTTTTGACAATTAATGACTGCCTGCATGAAAGTTTTAATGCATTGCATCACATAAAAAACCACCAACAGAAAACCAATGGCACATTCCTTCGGAGAGTTCCCTTGAGCTCAGCTAATCCAAAGAAAATCAAAACGGCCAAACCTTTAAATCAGCACAAACAGAAAACCTAAGCAATGAATACAGCTTTAGGGATTTCTTCAGGCCAGATCCCGCTCACTTGAAATGTTCCACTGAGGAGGAAAGGGGTGAGGAATCCCAGGAGCAGCAAAATCAAAGCAGCAGATGTTTCTAGTCTGGTTCTAATCCCATGTAATTAGAATAACAGATAAAACATAAGTTCTCATTTTCTCATCTCTGCTTTCTTTTTAAGATTGCTCAATTCCTTTGTTTCCTTGCTCTATTACTGCGTGTCCCTGTTACTTACTATTTATTAAGTGCTGGCTGATGCAAATCTTTGGAGGTATAAAGCCATCATGCCTTTGCCATGATGTTTAGGGGTTCCAGTCAATAAATCTCAGCTCTTGCCCACTGTATCCTTGAAAAAGGGCAGCTCAGCATTCAGTTTGTGCCTCCATCGCCTTCCCCACCGCAGCATGGACAGACACTCACTGAACATGCGCCAGTCCGAATAGCATAGCATGACAGCGGGTACGGTCATCACATCTGAGGGAGTCAGCACTGAGGACACACTGGCATCCACACACAGGGAAAGACTCGCAGTTACTGACTCATTCCCTGCCACAGATCCTCCTTAAAGGAAAACACGTGCTGTCTGTGAATCTCTTCCTAGTGCTAACAGGCAGTAATTCATTTCCAGATCAATCAAGTCTAGAAATTTAAAAAAAAAAGTTATTGAAAAGAGGCCAGTTCCAGCTGGGGAACTGGCATAGGCAGCATCGAGCAGGATGCCAGTCTAAATCCACTTCCAGTGCTCATCTATATACCCTTGTGAAACTGGATTCCCACCTCTGTGAGCAGGCACCATGCCATCCTACTGCATGGGTACTAGGGTGGGCAGCGACACGATCATGCGCAAGCACTGATTGTGGGCAAGAAGGGCACGAATCCAAGCCCAGGAATGTGGATGCAACAGCATGGCTGGAGCCTCTGCACAGATTCAACAGTTTATGGACCGTGTCAACAGCATGAAGCTGGAATCACCTCCGAGATCAGCCAAACAGCTTCCTCCACTGTGTGAAGTAATTTTTGTCACCAAGGGATCAGGACATATATTGCACAAGAAAAGGAAAGGGAGGAGAGAAAGGAGAAGAGCAATTGAAGATTTCTTAATGATGTGTTGGGCATTCAAGTTCTGCCTGCCCTTTGCATAGTCCTCATTCTTTTGATTAGGTGGTTGGTCTTTGGAAAGAAAGCATCTGATCTGTGATGCAGCACTGTGGATGCTTTGCATGGCAAATCTCTTCTGTGCTATAAAGCCAAAGACCTGTTAATATTACGTAAGAGGTAATCTCTTGCCATTAACCCAGCTCCTCACAAGTTCAGGTTTATTCTTAATTGCTTCTGGCTGGTTATGGCCCAAGGGGTAAGACCTCTCCACCACAGCGTAGGACAAAAACCTGCCAGGAACTAGCATTTCCTCCCAGCACATGCTGCTCTGACCAAACTGCAAGCACCTATCAGATTGTGGCAATTTCCTGTCCCTCAGACTGAAAATGACTGTGAATCCCATAATAAAGTTGGAATCTCCAAAACCCTTGGAGAAACGACAATGCTACATAATGAGTTACTGACAGTGTTAGACATAGTCCGACACTGTCCTTGGAACTGATTTAATGTTACTTCTAAACTCATAAATTCTTTTGAACGCTGCCACAAAAGCCCACACATTAAACAAAACCGTGCACCAGTTTTTGGTGATGAGAAATACTGTGCTGATTTATGAGTCTTTCTTCTATATCTATACTTATATTGCTGCAGCCAGAGAGCAGGTAGATTAAAAAGCAAAGCAGCCAAGCAGGTGTCACTTCCTATGTGGGGATGAGACAACAAAAACTTGGAAGTTTGGGGGAATCCTCCCGTGGGGAAAAATGCTGAAAACTCAGTGGTTCCCAACAGTTCTCATTAATGGCAAAATAATTACCATTCAGAAATCTTTTTAAAAGCCCTGTAGCTCAACTTTTTCCTTCCCAGGTGTGGCTCAGCAGTAGTTCCAAGTGATGTGAATTACTCCAAATGGTAGAAGTCACAGCAGTCCTCTTATCCAGTCTGTGCTAGTGCTGTACTTTATATGTTAAACTACTGTTAAACTAAAACCCAGCCATAATGACACCACATTGTATACCTAAGCAAGTGTCCACAATTCAGAGACATGTATACCTAAGCAAGTGTCCACAATTCAGAGACATGCATACAAAGTGGGGACTGGAATACAGCCTTTCAGCTTCCAAATGACAGGTCAAAAGCTCCAGAGGTACTAGCAATAATCAGAATTGAGCAGAAATAATACCTTCATTTTTTTTAAT
The DNA here is from genome assembly GCF_035582795.1 of Mycteria americana. Lineage (NCBI taxonomy): Eukaryota > Metazoa > Chordata > Aves > Ciconiiformes > Ciconiidae > Mycteria > Mycteria americana. Next base: position 160,541,626 of record NC_134366.1, read on the forward strand.
CTTTCTTCATTACACAAAACTTGAAGTTGTAAAAAGTCTAATTCATTAGCAGGTTAAAAAAACCAAAACAAACAGCTTTCTGAGTACGGACTGAGTGAAGGGGGGTTTTTTCCTTTGGTTTTGTTAGGCTGTCAAGCAGAAAATACACCACCACCATCACCCTCCTTCCCTTTCACTAGCAAACAGTCTGGCAGACAATAACTAGGAAGGTGGGAGAATGAGGTTCAAAAGTTTCTTTTTCTTGCCAGAAAGACACCCACGCAGACACGAAACCAATGTTACGATACACATTACACAACACTGTGCGTCCCCAAACACCAGGGAAGCAACTCAGGAGGTAAGACAGAGTTCACTGAGCAGGGCAGATGTCTCAAGACACATTTGGTAGCAGGGTTCAGGCAGTGACCAAGTTCAGGAGCTCTGAGAGCAGCAAGTCAGCCCCTTCGAAGCAGTGAGCAGCCACTGTCACCACTGATGGTGTTCAACAACACAGAAAAAAAAAAAAAAAAAAAAGTCTGGAATACCTGTTTTAGACTATGCACATATTATCACATACCTATGGGCTAGGAGGGAGGTCTTCAAGCTATCTCTGGTTTCCTGTGGATCCTTCCTTGTTCATTGTGTTTCCCTCTCTCTCACCTTCTTCCTTCCCTTTTTGCTGGATGAGCTCATAAATCTTCCAGGGCAGGTTGAGCTGCCTCCTGGGGTTTCTTTTGCAAAGTGCTGAAGAAAGTGCTAAAAGCTGTTTGGCTCTGGCTCTGTTTGGAAAGTGTGCAGCAGAGTTTGAACTGAAAAGAAGAAAAAAAAATTATAAAAAATTATAAATAAATAATTATAAATTATTTATACAACTATTTATAGATATAAATAATCTATACAACCTACAAATATGTGTGTTCAACAAGAAGGTCAAACAGGTAATGCAATGCACAAGCAGCTGAATGCTAGAACCAGGAGACTAAGATCCTGTAGGACTGACAGAGCTTGTGCTTTGAAGTTTTGTCATTGCTCTGCACGATAAACAGGTTTCATATAAAATCCACAGGCCAGCATATCACCTTGGTACCACTTACTCATTTGCATGTTTTATCCTGGGCACAAGTTCAGCGTCTGCCATCTCTTGTTACTATGTCTTCCATCCATCACATGGCTTTCCCTGGAGGACCCCACACAGTTCACCACTTCATGGAAGGGTTGTGAGCGTGTTGGCAAGCAAAGCTCAGCTTTGCACTAACACAAGGCTTCGTACAAGGCTCTGTCAGTCTGTACTTCAAGGTCAGTGACTTTTCTGTTCTCTTAAAAAATGTAAAAGAGAGCAAGATCAACCTCTTTCTGTTTGTTGTGGTGGGGAGTATACCTGTTCTCTTGGGGCAACTTGTGCACAACTTTGCCACTAATCCCTACTAAAGATGTAGAAAGCAAACGCAAAAGACTGCATGCCAGCTCTATTTCAGTTCACAGCAGTGTGTTTAGGTCTGTTTTTGAATATAAATACTTTCATTAGCCATGCAATCCTCTGTTTAATCGCTTACATGATTTATTTTTTTTTTTTTCTTTTAGAGAGGAGCCTCAAACCAGAATTGGAAGGGCATAACTGGGCAGGACAGAAGTGTGATTCCATGCAGAATATTACATTGGGTCCCTATTTCTGCAGCCCAAAATAACGCTCCAAAGAGCATAGGGAACGTTCAAATTCCAGAGCCAGAACTAAGCTCTGTGGCTCAAGACATGATGCGATCTCTAGGAGCAGAGTGAAGGAGAATTCTAAAAGACAGAAATGCCTGAGATAAGAATGTAAAAATCCGAGGCTGGGTACATGCCCATAATCTCTCATGTGTAAACAAACAGTTAAATTTGTGTCAGGGAGCAGCATGTTCAGTTTTCTGAAGAAGACATGTTTCCCAGAAGGAATTACATAAATATTTATGAAAATGAAGCAGGAAATATTTTCCCAGGGTAGGACACTGTTCAGCACTGCATCAGGTCAGCAGAAGCCGAGGTTTATTCTGTCAGTCTTCCCCTGGAACTGAATCATTGCCCTCTTGTTTGCAAAAATCTGTTCTGACACAGGAAGAGGCTGCACTTAGATAAACACAATTACAAACCACACTGAGCATTTCACTTTCTGTCACATCTCTGAATGTATATGTGAATGCCTTACTTTTTTGGACAGCTTCTCCAAGTGATTGCATGGAACACAATAGCCATAGGTATCTGTCTCAGGGCTCTCAGGAAGGCTGATGCCATATGAGTAAAGTCAAAGGCACTTTCAGTAGAATTGAAAGCCTGCAGGCTAACTGTCAGAGAAGTATTCTCAATGAAAGTGTTCACAATAAAAGTGCTTATAACACATTCACTGTGAGCCAGTAAATTCTTGCAAAGTGCAAAAGTTAGAAATGCAAAGTTGTAATGCAGTGCTACCTGAGTGAGCAGAAGTTACACCCAAGTGAGGTCTGTTTAAAAAATGAGGTACAGGGTTCAGTACTGCACTTCATAAAGCATCCAGCAGCTCTCTGAATCTGTGGTCTGCAACCCAAGCTCCTTCTGAGATTTCGGTGTTGACCAGCCGTTCTGCTCCCTGGGCACCAGCTGTCTCCAAATGCCTCCTGCCTCACAGCAGACACTTCCAGCTGGAATCTGGGTCAGCTTTTCTGTTTAAGGGCTAAAAGCTGAGGGGGATAGGAGTGGGAAAAGAGAGGCAGGAGTATCCCAAGAAGGGGTTGTAAGCTCTAAAGCAGACCTAAGGTTCTCCTAGAGCACCATCCCTGCGTCAGATCAGGGAACGCTCACACCCACCCCTGAAGGTACCCAACTCAACAGAGAGTCAAACTCACTAGCAGGAAACCAGGGAGATCATAGCTGATAGGGGAACATATATTTCTACACTGCTGAGGCTGATGAAGCCCCTCAAATATCCAACAAGAATTACCTAAAATCATTAGTCCTACAAGCGCTGTTTACTAAATATAGAAGCAAGGAGATTTTGGAGAATTTTGTCCTTAGTTTGGTTCTTTTTGTCAGCTATTTGCAGGCATATCAAGGTCCAGTCATTGTTTATAACTTACTCAGAGGAACAACAACTGGTGGAGACTGTGTTTACAGGCTCGAGTAGTCATTGCGTGGTGTCAAAACCAAAAATGACATTTTACAAAATAGCCCTAGGATTACTTTCCTCCCTACACTTGGCAAACCACGTTACTGCTTTTCCTCTTCCATTCTCTCTAAGCTTTGCCACCATGATTGATGTATCCAGTACAACAGGCTGAAACACTCCAAATCAGCATGACCTCTGATACCAGGAGAACTGAAACCATCTAGGAACCCAAAGCAGAGAAATATTATACTTTTTTTTTCTTCTACTTCAGATGCTCCCAAGTTTATTAAGTATAGTAAGGTACAGAAGAGGAAAGTTATCCTTAATACTAAATTTGGATTAGAAAGGATGTCAGCAGACTCTTGGCACTTGTGGCTGAATCAGCCCATGGTAATAGGGAGGGTGTATTAGCCTGGAGTCCAACCACAGGATCTGGGACTCTACGAATTATTAAAATTGGGTGTAGATCTGGCCACCTTTTGATGAGCAGTATTTCAGGATGTTGTCTGTACTCCTTATAGTCTATTGACACTTAACTACTAACATCTGAAGAATAAGCAAGTGAAGGTAATACAAATTACCAAGGAAGTACTTGGACTCCAAGGAGGCAATGCACTACACAAAGGTTACCCAACTACTGCTCAACTCAAAGCAACAGAATCTTTCAGGATTTTCTTTTGTGTCTTCTCAGGGTTTCCTTGTAACGCCCTAGGAAATGTTTGCTTTATATCTTTTACGTCTGGACAACACTGCTTAGGTTTTTTTTCTCTCTTGCCTACAGACATTTCTCTAAGCCCGATTCAGTAAGAATTAACATGCACAATAGGCAATGTGCCTCATTAAATCTCCATCACCAATGAAGCTGCTTGAAGATTTTTCAATGAAACTGGTTTGATAAATACCAATTTGCAAAAACCCAAGCTTTTCATGCTAGTACATCAGTTTTGATGGATTGCCTGTTAAGGCAGGTTTCCTAGCTCCAGGACAGGATTTCTGGCCCAACATACAGGAAGACATAACTGATTAGCAAACAGCCTTGTAATAAGGCAATATAACCTTAAGGCTCTAGTGCAAACACTGGTTTGAATTAGGCAGAGAAAGAATTTGAATCTGGATCTCCCACATTTTAAGTAAGTGCCTTTATTACCAAGCTCTTGGATATATTAAGCTTCATTTCTCACTGTGTGTTTAGGGGTTTTGTGACTTTCATGGAGGAAAAAAAAAGTAAGGTCTTGGTTCCTTTTCTAACGTCAAATGAGAACATTTGAAAATTATCACAGCAATTGTAGTATCAGAAAAATGTTCCCTGCTTAGTCCTGGTCAGTGACTGAACTAGTTAAACAAATGGTTTCCTCTCTCACTTACCCTTATGCCTCTTTATCCCTGATAAATAACAAAGAAGTCACTGTAAGTCTCTCAGTACTGTGGAACAGATAGCATCATTCATGTCAGTTTGGCAACATTTCCCAAAATGCCTCCTCCAAAGCTAAGTACACTAGCTTCCCACTCCTACGCTCTCTATTCTTGCTCTTACATTGACCTTCTGCTCACAAAATGGAAAGTGAAGGGAAGAAAAAGATAAATAAAACAGATTTATAGTGTACAAGTCAGAGGCACAGTGCCCAACGCAAATCACAGAGGAACAAGTTTATTCCTGGTACAACTCTATCCATCTATAATCCCGGCTTTCTCTTTCCTCCCCCTCTAGCTATGGTGTATCTGTTATTAAGGCCACATTTGAGGGTGTTAGTTAGATGACATTCTTTAGGACAGAGACCACTATTTATTTCTGAAAAGTACTACATACAGTTTAACAAAAAAGAAAAGTGTTTTGAAAAGTGGGACAGTCTGTGACCAGGATAGAAAGAAAGAGGGAGAGAAGTGTCTTGACCCCACTTGGGACTTTGGCCAACATTTCATCCTACATGAAAGCTTGAAATCAAAGCCTTCCTTCAGCCTTTAAGAAAAGGTATTCATTTTACATCAGTGTTGCTACGTTTTCTGTCTACCAAAAGGCTGACACGTTGTAGGGCTGAGGAACTAATACTCTCTTAAATAATGAGGAAAGCATCTCAAAAGCTATTATCATAGGAAATATATTTTTTGCCTAGAATGGAAAGCAAACATGCACTCTCACACACTAGGCAGTTCAAAAGCATGGTTCAGCTTTTTCAGTAGCTATCTCCTTCATTGTGTAAGAAACCAGAAGTTAACGAAATTCCTGGAAAGATTACAAATACTCATCTCCCCTTTCTTTGCTGCCAGGCTACCTCTAACAGTCTGCTGTCCCTGGTTACAGTGGTTACAGTTACACACTCTAAGAGAAAGCTAGAGGTTTTTTTCTAGGAAGGGATTGCACATGGACAGATGTCTGTCACAGCTCCATCCAAGAGGATATATAGCAGTTTTGCATGCTCTCTGTTCACACATCCAGGAGGCCTCCTACACCTGGTTTCAAAGTCCCAACACCCAACTGAAAATCTGACAGTTCAAATCTCATGTGGATTTGAACCAGCAGCAGCTTCCTGGACAACCCAAAGATGATGTTCTCCTGGGACGTATGCTATACCACTGTCCCGATGTGTGGTCTCTCCCAGTTAGCACGTAGAGGAGAAAAGTGTTACGGGAGGAGGTACTGCAGTCATTCAAGCTCATCCTACTGTGGCTTCAATCCTGAAGTCTGTCCTTCTGTACTGTGTCTACCAACATAATCTGGGCTTGGAGCAACCATTGTGGAGCAATCTGTAAGCATAAAACCATCATTTGTGGGTTCTGGCTCAAACACCCATTGGTAACATCAACTTTTCATTTCCTTCTCTGGGGGCTACAGGTACATGGCACCCAAAAGGTGTGAAATTCCTTGTGATTTCCACCCACAGCAGACTAGCAGCCTGTCTGTTGTCACTAATGGTCTCCTTGGAGGAAAGCTGTTGTTGAAAACTCTCTCTACATGTTACACGGAGTCTGCGTTACTCTTCCAGCACAAAACCAGCCACAAGTATCCTGTAACTAATTAGTACTCACTTGGATACAATACTGAAGTCTTTTGTCTCTTGAGTAAGTGAAAAGCTGGGCATGAAGAGTCAGTGCTGAAAGGAAAAAAAAAAGGACAAAACAGAGATCTCCATATATTGAAGAAATTTTCCATGGCAAAAGCAGCTAAACATCTCACAGATAAGAGATAAATTGGAATAAACAGCTGTCAGTGTTAACTAAATATCCTGGATAACATACAGGACAGAAATAACTACAGCATTGTCAAACTCCTTTCTTCACTTTATTTAGCTGTTCTTGCATGTAGCTCCTAATCTTTGCACTGCTTCAGTTAGTGGAGCATTTATTTTTGAATCAGCTGCATTTGTTAAGACTGTAACAACGAAAGGCATTTCCTGAGAAGCTGTAAGGATGAGCAGCAAGAACGAACAACAGCTAAGGAAATATGGGACCCTAGTAGTGCTTTTTATCTTCCAAGTTCAGATTTTTGGTTTTGATGTTGACAATCGACCTACCACAGATGTCTGCTCGACACACACAATTTTACCTGGACCAAAAGGTGAGGAATATCAGGTTGCTAATGCTGAGACCAGTACTGATAAAGGCTGATTTTTAAAAATAGAGACATGGAGGGCTTGTGGCATGGGCTGGGGATGAAAGATGTGAATTATTGTGGACTGTACGAACATCTAGAAAAGTGGAACTGTGATGGGGGAAAGTGATGAAGCAAGGAGATTTGAATTTGCTTTTCTTTAGTTTCAGGAACAGTGCCACATAGTCTCATATAAGTTAGAGATGTCCTTTTGCATCTTTCGCCAGCCACATAAATATTCTCTTACTTCTTGTATTCATCACACAACCAGTACAGCTAGCAGCCATAAATTGAGTGACTTTGTCTAAAAGTAGGCACCTATTGTGAACTGTTAATGGTTCACTTTGCACCTATAGGTAGAGAGAGATATGCAATATTTAAAATGACTGAACTGTCATTATTTCCGAATGCTTACTTGTAAACACAGCTCTGCTGCATTCATCAGACCTGATCCAGCAGCTCCTGTTGAATTAAACAGGACCTTCACTACAGATTTCAACAAGAACTAGATCAGCTCTGGCATGTGCAGTTCTTTTATCTTCAAAACACTTTGCAAATATCTGAAACCAAATTCTCTGCATTAACTTACTTTTTGTGTAACACAACTAACGTCAATGGAATTGCCTGGAGGGTATCTCAGCCAAAAATTAGGTCCATGACGTACAAATCTATCTTGCGGTGACAGATCTAAAAAGATATATTCCACACCATGGCTATTGCAGTTCGAACTATTGCTTTCATTTTAGTAATTCATCGTATTTTTCTATAGGCTATAGACTGAGAGAAAAAAATGCAACTGATTTAAATTTTAAGCAGAAAGAAAATTATCAAGTCAAAAGCACTGCTACAGACTCATTTGTTTTTATGATGGATTATTCAAATGCATGTTGCTTAAAGGACCATTTTTAATCAGCAAGTTAATTTCTTTATGATTACAATCCAAGCTTAAACTTCTGCTGCCACAGCATAAATGCAGAGAGATGTAATGATCCCCAAGGGAGCCAGTGGGAGTTTGTTTAGTTAGTATCTGAATAATGGCAGGGTGGAGAACAAAGTTTGACAGAATTGTGTTTAACAAGTCACAAGGCTAATGAGGTGGTCTGGTGACAACATGAGAGTAGCTGGGACTCCAGCTGGTTTCTGTGGTCTAGCTTGTATAGGGAGCACTTAAAGGTTAGATATTATGGTTCTTTGTAAGCATGATACTGAAAAGGCAGTATTTAGTCATTACCAGTCCTACTGCCTCCTGGCTGACACCGAGACACAAGAGGAGCCAGACAGTATATCGGCGCGGTCCTCACTACTACTTTAAAATTAGATTACCATGCCCAAGATTCATGATTGGTAAAAGGAGTATCAAGTAAATCATCTCCAAATTACTGCCTCACATCCACTGCAGGTTATCAAATACATTTCGCAGTCTTTGTGGTATGATCCTATAGACTAATTTCAGTTCCTACCAGATCTGAGCTCATCCAGGACAGTCACAAGAGGGTCTCAATGGCACTGCTTGTTTTGACTGCCAGTCAGATGGGCAATTAAAGACTGAGCAGGCTGGGTGTGTGAGCTACCCTGTTACTCCTCAGGCATCCCTTGTAGTCAAAGATGAAGCATGCTGACCTAATACGGCAGAAGAAAGTCTGTCCTGCTGCCAGTTTTCCTCTATCCGTATTATGTCTACAGACTCAGAGCACATGATCGCCAGCCTACAACCACACCACAGCCACAGGCAACACTTTGCTGCTCAAACTGTAACCCTGACAATGGAGAAGCCTCTGACTCTTGTTGCTGTAAGTTTTATTTTCTGTGCTACATCTGTTGTGCCCCTTTGTCCGCCATTCTCCTGAAAATGGGGTTTGACCCACCCTGCACAAGTTTCACCCCCTCACGCCCATCTGCTGAGCATCTTCAGCTATGGTCAAACACAGTGGTGCTCCCATGAGATGGAGGTGCTGAACTCGCACAGTACATTGGCCAGCTTTTTCTACCACCACAGGCCAGGTTCCTATTGCGGCAACTTCCTCCTTCCATATGAACATGGGAGTGTCTAATGGCCCAAAGCACCTAGAAGTGCAAGGAATTAAAAGGTATTCAATAGCTGTAAGACTTCCTACACTGTCCCATCTCACCTATCGCAGTGCAAGGCACAAATTGTCCTGTAGGCTAGCCAGTCTGTGGGCTACAAGTGGGATGGTCCCTGGTGCTATGCAGCAGGAATATTGCTGTTCCCATCACACAGCTCAATGGAGAGGAGAAAGCTGAGGAAGAAGTGAGGTTGTCTGGAGAGGCTCAGAACTTATAATCCTTTATTTCTTGCACTGTTGGAGGTTGCATTACTCAATTCATCATCTAGGCATTCACAGTTGCTACAGGAGCAAGCACCTGACCTCTCTATGTTCTTGCCCTGAAAATCACCTGTTCAAAAAGGGTCATTAGTGTTGTGAAAATTGGCCAGTTCTTGTACAAGCCACATGTAACTTTTCCAAGTTAATTTGCACAAGCCAAATTCTTTCCCTTCAAAAATGTACTCTTTGTTATGCTCATATCTGAGATGCCACAAGAGAAGTATGATATGAGTGATGGGATGAAAAGAAAGGGTAATTCCAGGCTGATTATCAGGAAAGTCTTCAAACCAGTTGTGACAGTCCCACCAGCTCCCAAAAAGCATGAGGCAAAGCCAGAGGCCTTTGTGTATAACACAAAGAGCTAGAAAATACCCTGGAAGGATGCAGTCTCCCAGGAATAGAAGGAATGCAGTAAATGTCTTGTAAGCCTTTTGCACTTTCTGTTGCAACGATAGAAGTCAGTCTGAATTAAACTGCTCAACATTAGAAATGAACAGGAGTTTAAGTCCGACCTCTGGTGGTTCTGCGCGATGCAAACCAGGCGCCTTGCCATCCCCTCTGTCTGTCTGCTGCTTTTCCATCACTGATGCAAGCAAATGAAAGTTGAAGTCTGTTTGTAAAGAATTACGCAAAGAAATTTTCTAAATAGACATGCCAGAAAAAGGGAAAAAAAGAGTAAGAGAAAAGCAAAAGCTGGCACTCCTCTCCCAGTTTCCTTTTCTAGGCAATGCTCAGGTCTTTTCTCAAAAAGAGGGGAGTCTTTTTAGTGAACATAGTCCTAGTGCAATGGCTGTCTTGTTCTGCCTTCCTGAAAAAGCTTTTGAGATGCACAGCAAGCTGGCTTATATAGCAGTTAAAAATAGAAATGTGTGAGGCATTTTCTAGGACCCTTATTGAAATACCCTTAGAAACCAAAAAAGAAAAAAATATGTGCTTTGGACCAAAACAGATTTTCAGTATTCATAACTAGTGATTTTTGGTGTTTTACCTGAGATGTTTAGGAATAACTTGGTCTTAGCTGGACTGCTTTGGCACAGGACCTCTGACAACTTGCATTAGGTAACGCTGAACCACAGCTGAGTAACTAGGGTAATAAAGGCCAAGGTCTGTACTCCATCGACTTCTTGGGCCCAAACAGAACGAGATCAAGCATAAACAAAACAACAAATTTCCCAAAGCAGCCAAGTGCTTGGCCTAGCAAAATTAGTTATGGCCCTGTTGTCTACTTTCCACCCTTCCAAGCCTGGAAGTAGGCTGGCTGTTGCTGCTGCTGAGAGAGGAACTGGGTCTGTGGGGAGGCAGCAGCTAGTGTGGTGAGAGCAAAAGCACCGCTTGTTGGCCGATGCCGTGGCAGCAGCAGGAACACCAGGCTCTGCTCCCCTGGGCTCTGCCTTCGACCGGTATCCCAGCTCTGTCCTTTCGTCTAGCCTGCTCTCTCCTGGAGATTGCAAGCTCAGCTTTGTCTAACCTGAAAAGGAAGTTTTAAGTGGGCTGTTGGCATAGATGAGATGGGATCTGACCTAATCTGAGTAAATCAATAAGCAACAACATGAGGGCAGAAATAAGCAGAGGGCCCAAAACTTTGACTCCTAAACTCCCATTAAAAGCATTAGCAAGGGGAGAAGAAGAATGGGGCAGGAGCTGGCTCTGCAGAAGCCAATTTCATGTGGATTCGTGGGAGCTCAGTGTTTCAGAAGACTGGCTCTAGATCTTGCTATCTGTCCCAGGTCCCAGCTCATTTCCTTTGAAATCCAGACACAGGAACTTCAAAAGTCTTGAATCAGATCCAGGTTGAGAAACTGGAACGAGATGAAATCTGAAGAATACCGGGAGTTTCCCATAGCAATTTAGATGTAAAGCATTTCCTTATTATTATTTCTGACAAATGATGCTTATAAACTCTATGACAGTGGCTGGCGCCTCAGAATAGCATTTACTGTGGTCTCTGGTATAGCTGTCCATCTCTCAGCTTTCATTGCACTTACGCAATTCCACTCCTGGAAAATCTCAAACTCTCTCAGAAGCCAGATATGCTGCTATCCACATTTCCTTCCGAAAATATAAAATGCCTTACCACATCCTATAGGCTGTTCAAACCTGTAACTAAACTTCCCTCCTAGCGCCTCATATTTGATCTGAAGAGCCCTTTAATTTCAACACATAATTCTATTTTTCATGTCTTTTAGACTTCCTCATTTTAGTGTACGTTAACTTTATGAAGTTTTTCAGCCTGCGCTACAAACCATGTATGTGAGGACTTAAGATACAAAAATTCAAAAGATAGTGGGCCTGTATTTCTTACCAATGTCCATTTGGTTCCTCACTGAAGCCACCATAATCCATGGGTCTCTGAGATCATGTCAGAATGGCAGGGGAACAGGCTGGGAAAATTAAATTGGGCAGACCAAGTGAAAGGAGAATCAGGAATAATTTAAATTATTTCTGTGTTATTAAAAAAATAATGTATGTCCCAGTCATGCACAAAGGCCCACACTTTCAAATAATACAAGTCAGCAGAGCTTCACTGAGCCTACCGAAGGCTTGGGTCTGGCTCATGCAATGCTATAGGAGAAGAGGGTATTTTTACGGAAGTCAGTGGATGTTTGTAAGTGGAAAGTGGAAAAGTGAGCAGAGAATCCAGTTTATTCTTGAAGATTCTTTCCATTTCACCAGGGAAGGTGACTGGGCCCCTGTTGTCTAATTTGAAGCTGGGTGAAAAAAGACAATGTGTCCAAGAACTTGTGAGCAAAATGTTTTATTTCTCACAGTGCAAACTGTGGAATCCTGCATGTTCCTGCAGGACACCTGGGAGAGTGGCTATAGGTGCAGTTGTACACTACAGCTGCGCTCATCTGTCAGGTTTTTCGCCAAAAGGGGAGGCCCAACATCTTTTTCATCGCCCGCTCTGACCATGTGGTCCTACCTTCACCTTGTGCTGGCTCGGCTGTTTACTCACCAGACTTTTCACTGAGCTGATTCAGCTCACTCACTAAAAATCTGTATTATTTGCCTTATTGATATTCCTCTGTTTAGTGAGTTGAATTCCTTCAACACAGGGTCAGAAGAGTGCTCAGCATCAGGCAGAAGGGAGGGAGATATGCAGGTCAGTGCTGGGGGCTGAAGGGAGGAGGAAGGACAGGGAAGAGAACATTGTGTCAAATAGGCAGAAGATGTCAAGCAATCCTGTCCTCACTAGCCATATATAGCTTGAAAGCAAGAATCCCCACTGCTACAGGAAATTTGTTAAGGACCTAAAAGACACTGAAAGTGAAATTAGAGGAAATCTTGAGGCTTTCCATTGACGCAGCTGTGACGCGCTCGTACACTAGAAAGACAAACTGGGCTGTATTTGCTTATTTTTGGAGTCTGTGACTCCCTCTGGTGACAAAACCTCTCAATAGAGACTGTACATGCGCAAGCGCTGCAAAGGTTCACTGTGCTCAGGGTCAGTCTCTGTAAGCTGCAGAGCTAATCCTGTGGCTATCTGCAAGGCTCTTCCAGGAGGGCAAGGCATTCAGTTGCTCCTGGAGGAGTCTCAAAGCTTCAGAATTACACACATGTCCTTATCCCTTTAGTTTAACACCCAGGACAAGCAGAATCACCCGTACCCTTCACACGCTGTCTGTGGAGGTGGGGAAGGTCCCTATGCCACCTCAGGTGGAACCAAGAGCATGAAACACGGAGGTCAGCAGAACTGTGTCACGTATGATCAGAGAGTAAAACCGCGTAACAGATTCCATACAAAGCCTTTGTGGTGGGACATTGGCTATGCCTAGGAATGCTAAATGCATCCAAGGCAAGCAGTGCAAAGCATCTATGTGCATACTAATCAAGATCAACCATCCCCCCCCCCCAGCAAATCAGTCATGCCCCCAGGGCTTCTCAAAGACTTTTTGGCTGGTGGTGGGCTTTTTTCAATTCAGAGTACCTGATGTAGGAGGACAGCTGTGCTGTAGCCCAGCATAAGTGGTGTTTCTAGCATTTGAAAGGGTGGGTATGCCCTGGAGTGTGGAGGAAGGTATATGGGGCTGTGGTGCGTGCTAAGCCTGTGGGGGTAGTGGCAACGTACAGAGTACAGGGAGCTAAACTTGGGACAGTCCCACCCATACTGTCTGTTGGGAAGGGTTGGTATAGTCAAGGGTCTTTGCCCCTCTTTTGCTTCAGAGGAAACAATTTAATTGATTCACTGCAACAGAGAGGCTTAGAGAGAATTAACATTTCTGCAGTATTTTTGAGACAGGGATTGGAGCTGACCTGAGGCCATGACTTGCCAGCACACCGGGTGAAGTGTCTCAGTAAAACCCTGCGTAGACCCAGGGAGTCTCTCAGCAGAGCTCCGGGTGAACAGGCTGGACACTGCATGCTCCCAGAGAAACACATGCATAAACCCAGCTAGGAGTCTCATCCCAGCTTTAGCCTTTAGGCATCCTGCAGACATCCTCTCACCCTGATGCAGGGCTGCCTCTATAGATAAGTGTGGGCTCTGTAATCCCCAGGGATTACACCCTGAGTCTCCAAGAACCAGGGTCAGCCCTTGATCACAAGACTTGGAGAGTCACTAAACATATGTGGACAATTTAACCTGACAACTTCCTCCATTCATGAATGCAAAGCAGATAAATTGCCTACAAAAGAGTCAGCAGGGAAATCTAAGTCACTTGAAGGTCAGTAAAGTCTTACTAATTAAATTCTTACCAAATGTAACCTCTCAACATTGTGTTATTTAGTGAAACTCCTAAAAAGGCAGAGCCCCTTTCAGCTGCCTAAAAATCCTACTGATTATTAGATCTTCAGCATTTTCCTGAGCTTGTTTATAGAAGAAGGAAGGTCTGGGGTTCCCTCTCAATTACAATTAAAATTTTCTAATGGCTGCAAAAGTCATTTACTGCTTATGGCTTCTGCTTTCCTTCTGTCTCACACAGTCCCAAGCTGGAAGAGTCTGGTAATTTATTGTTCCATGTGTTCACTTTAATAGTCCAGTATTTTAAATCTGTGACACAGAAGAAGTGAATCAGCTTGAGGGAATACTAACAAGGTTGAGAAATGGTCTTGCTTCAGCTACTGGCTCCAAGTGCTTCACCCATGCTTCAAATGCCAGTGCAGTGCAGTATCTGACATCCTTGCAACCACAGTTTTAAGGTCACAATCTGCTAATTAGGATAAAACTTAACCTGACACTCTCCCAAGTGTACACCAGCACAAAGGAGAGGTTAACCTCTAGGTATAGACTACAAGCATATGAGGTCAGGGATCAGAGAGGGTTTTTTTCTGTAAGAAAACTCATGTTGCACAAAGCACAGTAGTACAAAATTCAAAAACCCAGTCCAGAATACTGGCAGGTTTAGATTTTTTTTCTGGCAGATTACAAAAAAGTGGCTAATACAGTGGGATGGCCTGTCCACATGAAGTCCCAGAAGAAAAGGAGGAATACTTACTATAAATTAGAGACGAAGCCAACTCAACCCCGCCCAATACAAAGTCAACCAACCTTTCACAATCCCTCCTACCTGGCTGCAAATCATAGCGAGACCACAAGGGGGGAGCATAACCCAAGAGTTCACGTTTCCTGCCAAAATTTGACATCACTGCACACAACAGCTAAAGGGGGACACAATGCATTTATAGTTATCACACCGTATTATCAAGCACTGAGCTTAATCCAGTCTTAAATTAACAATGAGGTGGTACCACTGATTAATACTGTTTGCTTCTACCCTTGCCTATCCATTCTCAGATGCAATATGGGGAGTAAAGCAGGATTTCCCTCCCTTACAGATAGGCAAATTACTATTCTTCCCATTTTCCTAGGTGGGGAAACTAAGGCAGAGTGTGGTAGGCTGCTTTACGCCAAGATGAAACAGGTGATAGACCTTACTTCCATCTCCCTTGGGCTTTTAGAGGGCTTGAGCAAAAATTGGGACTACACGAAGTGTTAGGAATAGAAGTTGAGACACTCCCTAATCTCTCAAAATCTCCAGAACAAACTTCCCCCCCCCTGCTTTTATCCCTTTCATCTGTCAGCTTTCAGTCTGATGGCCCATACAGGGCAACCTAACTTCATCTCCAGCAGCCTCACGTGTGAAAAGCTTGCTCTAAAGTCTCTCAGAAAAAAACATGGCAGCTTTTAGTGGCTCCAAATGTTGAAACTAAGATTGGAAGAAAACACCTTCAGAAAGTAATCACAGCTTCTCCACTGGTATATTGACTTTCTTTCCTGGGTTCTATTTCTAAGATTAACTGTCTAAGCAATGTTTCTTACCACAAAAAAAAAAAAAAAAAGAAAAAAAGAAAAAAAACCCCATCTTTCTTGCACAGAGGTCTTCCTTCTGCAGCAAACAACAGTCTCTCTAGAGCCCTTACCCCAACAGAGCAGTCTGCAAGCCACAGGGAATGTAACTAGCTGGCCTGAGAGAGTTGATGAGGACTGCCAGGGTGACAAGCCCTGGTTTGGAAGGTCAGCAGGAATCTGGTTTGCTCTCCTGCGTGACGCAGGCCAAAGAAACTCCCTCAGCAGTTTCTACACCAGACCCAGAGTTACAGCATATCTTACACAAAGGAATTCATTGCACGGGGAAAGGCTGGACATGAAAAGCCTCCTACATCTCCCTTCCCTGCCGGAGAGCGCAGTCCATTTGTTAAATATCCCCATGCTGCATTTCTAGTCAGGACTCATCCAGCTTTTCCAGCCTTTGAATAACAGCCTGCTTCCTTTCTTTTATCACACATTTCTCCCCCTGAACGGGTTTGCAGACCGTGATCAGATCAGCTCTTAACCTTCTCCTGGAATTTCATTTCACAAGCCCTTTGACAGCCTCTGGGAATCTTTTCTGAATTTCTGAACTACTGAGAAGTGACTTTTACACTTTTCTCAAGGGTTTCATAGATGGGTTTGGAAAGAACAATTTCTTGGTTTCTCAGTTGTAAATGTTGTTAGCACTGAGGTCAACAGCAAAATTAAACCGTACATTCTCTGGCTCTGGTGTTTGATGATCAGTAGACAAGGACCCAGTACAAGCAGGCATCCTTCCATCAGCTCCAGGCTTAGACCCACAGCTTCAGCTGGATATTTAAGGAGCTTGGCTTTTGGAAATATATACTGACTTTTCCAGTATTTTTAAGAACCAGTGAAAATAGAGATGTTTAAAATTTCTGTTGCTACCTGCTTATAGCCTTTTCCCTTCCTACTTTGTCCTGTAGCAGCTGGTGTTAAAAACAGAGCACCCGAGTGAGCCAGCACACCCCACATGTTTCCTCCTTGTCCATACCTCTAGCAAATGCTTCCTCCCTCCAACGGGGACTGAAGTTCAGCCCTTTATCTTCCTCAGCTTGGACCACTGACCATCCCCGCAAAGCACATCCTGACCAACAGGGTGAGTCTGCTCTCCACAAGAGAGTCCCAGCACTGCGGTTTTTTCGGCATACAAGGACAGACTCAGCCCAGTCCACATAACTGACGTGGAAAGGAGCCAACCAGCTAATACTACATTTTATATCCTGCAACTAATATGCACCACTTCTCATCTGTCATCACCTCATAGAACAGCCCACAATATGCTACCTATGGCTACAGAAGTAGGAGAAAGTAAATCAGGAATGAGTGGGCAGTATTTTTCAGGAAATAAGAATGAGATCCAATGAAACGATCAGTTTGAAAGCAACCATGGGAAGCTACTTTCTCCCTCAGCACATAATTAAATCATTGACCTCTCTGCCACAGGATATTACAGGGGCCAAAAATAGAAATGGGTTTAAAAGACACAGGACTAATCTGTGCAGGGAAGAATCACTAGTAGCTGTTCATGAGTGGTCTGGATGCAGTGCTTGGCTCAGGCAAGCCCTTTAAACCGCTGTTCGTGGGAGGCTGGAAGTGGCTGCCTGGGCCATAGTCACCCTCAGCACATCCAGTTCCCTGAACACCTTCTGCCAGGGCTGGAGGTACCATCCTCAGTGAAACAGGTTATTGGTCTTGTCACGTAACGCTGTTCTGTCCTCACTTCTCTTTTGCTGACATCTAGACTTCCCTCCCTTGGGTACTCCGTATGCTGAACTGCAGCCTCTTCTCCCCTTCTGGGCTGCAGGCACAGACACAACTGGCTGCCGCTCACACGTGAGATTCTGGCTTGGCCAAGAGACGGTGGCACTGCTTCCCACCGCACAGCAAGGCTTACTGCAGACAAGGGCAGGGGACGGGGGGAGAGGCTTTGGAAGACTGCCTGTATTCAGTGCTGGTCGTTTGGTGCAAAGGGGTGCAGGGGTTGTACCCCCTCAGTATTGTCTAAAAAAACTGAGGAAAGATGTTCTTGGGATTTGGCTCAAAACGAAGAAGTAGGAGGTAAGAAAATCAACTCCAGTTGTGCCTCCAATTTCCTGCATAATGTGAAGCAAAATTGGATGCTACCGAAGGAAGGAGATAACATTTCTTTCCTACTAATTGCTGTCTTGCTCCTTTAGACTGTAAGCTGCTCAGTGAGAGACTGTCTCTTAGAATAGTAAGAGTACTTATACAGGACTATACAGGAACCTGTGTAATAGGGTCTTGATCTCATTTGGAGAAATCTCTGCGCTACTGTAATAAATGCAATGATTTTACCTCTTACAGATACTCTGTGTATGACATTTTCAAAATAAAGCATTGGAGTAATTGCAAAACACGTTTGTTATATCAACATATAAATGTCACCTGTCAAAAACTGAAGGCAAGACTTCTGCCATACTAAGTGCTATGGTCTATGTTAAGATCTATTTCAACATATTTACATTCCTCCCACTCCAAAAGCATCTGCATACCTTGGACACAGAATCACTACGAACAGAGTCACTACGAACAATTAATAAATTCCTGTTGCCTCCCCTGGCAAATAGTTCTTCCATGTGTGTACAGGTTTCCCAAGAGAGAAAGACTGGCTTATTTATCTGCTTTATAGCTAATTGGGCTTAAAGGGTAGGACTAGAAATTGGTGTTCTATAATTCTCATGTTGGAATAGCCTCTCCAAAAGGGAAAGTTTTTAGCTTTTCCTAATGATAATCAATCCTAATGATTCATCAGCTCTTCTCTGGAAATTTATCCCATGGCTACTGTGCCTTCAATGTGAAATAAAAAGAAATTAGTAGGAAAAATAACCCATGAACTTTACTTTCTGAGGATGTATGGTTGCACTTACTGCACTGAGAGAAATGTACCATGATGCTTTATTTTCTGTTTTTTGGAAGGGGATGGAGGTGAAAAAGGAGATAGAGGAGAAGTGGGCAAACAAGGAAAGGTTGGACCAAAAGGACCAAAAGGTATTTATGACAGTTTGTTGGCTATTACTAGTATATGAATATCATTACACACAACTGTACTGGTGCATATGATCAGTGACGTTTAATGCTTTTCATTCTTGTTGCACCAGTGGATTTCACAATCCCGTCAAACATTAATCAGTGAATTTAACAATACTCGGAGAGCTTGGTGCAATTCCTACCCATACATAAGACAGCTATGTATGGCAATAAATTTGAAGAGTCATGTTATAAACCACTACATTTACTGCTGCTCTCCCAAGTGACTGCCATGAGTGCGATCCAGAAGACGCAGATCACAGATATAATCATTACCCAGATCATATGTATAATCAGAAAGATTACTGTTCTCTTACTGAAATGATCCTTTAGTTGAAACTGAATTTTGAGTTATTTCCTAGTAATACATCAGGATGCTCAACAAAATTCGGTCTCAGTTGTCCCTGTTTTGCAGAAAAGCAAATGGAGGCATACACTGAGAAACGAAGTTCCTCTGATCAAACAGCATCCGAGCTGAGAACAAGGAGTCACAGATGTCTCAGGACTCGGATCTATTAAACATATCCCATATCCACAGTGTGAGCTGGGCAGAGCATTCAGAGGCACCAGATGTGGTGGTGTCAGCCTTGTTTGCATACTCTAATTCAAAAGCTTAATTTATCATTAGAGTTTAATGATAATGCATATCCATGGTCTTTCTTCCTTGACAGTAGTTTAAGACTAATCAGGAAAGTTTTTGCTTTTATAGAAACTTTAAAATCACCCTGATTATTGTTATAATAAAAAAAAAACCTTTTCCATTTTTAAATGCATTCATATGTCTTTGCTTCTTACCTTAACAAGAAGATGAGGTAAGATACAAGGGAATCAGGTAACCAACTATTTACGAAGAAACTTAGTGATGTTAAATTCAGTGTGCAAACTGAGATTCCCTAAATTGGGCTGTCATCATTAGCCAGCTCTTTTAGAACTTAAACTATTAATCAATTGAAAAGATATCTGTTATTTTGGTGCTCTGAGGACTGGGAAAGCACATACAGCAAAACTAGTAGCTCCCGATTTGCAGTCCTGCTTTGAGAAGGATTCCCAGCAAAGCCACGAGGACTTTACCTCAAGGAAGAAGGAAAGGCTTTTGTCTGGGGTGGAGAAAAAGAAACCCCACATAAAACCTGCTGTCGGCCTGGTTTGGCTGTGAAGTAAAATCAATATTTGAATACTCACTAGTAGTTTTAGTTTGTATTTTCTGTAAGAAAACATGACATTTCTGGGCATTTGAACAGGCAGTTCTACTAAGGTGCCTTGCAACGTCCTACTGTTGTAATCCTACAGTAGCAGAGATCTGTGCTGTCCTCCTCCAACCATCCTTGGGGCTCCACTCATTTCGACTGCCACACATGCGGACTGGCCACGCTCAGGAAAAATAGCAGCAGTAGAGACCTAAATAGTGCCTTGGGAAAGAAATGACAGAAACCATCCATACTCTTTTCCTCTTTATTTCTTCTCTTAGGAAACAAAGGACCTGTGGGGGATGTTGGTGACCAGGGAATGCTTGGGAAAATCGGTCCAATTGGTGGAAAGGGTAAGCTCTGGTCTGGGAATTTTCTTGTTTTTTCCCTCAAGGTAAATATGTGTTTTGTGAGAGTTCCAGGTATGGCGTAATATCAAATAATGGCTGTGACCAATGCTCTCCAAATAAAGTTATGCATAAAGATTGGTGATGAGAGCTAACTGAGATATTCTTGTTTTATTTCCCACATGCAATATATCTGACTTACTTGGCTAAAATAATTTGCTTTATGAGTTAAGAAATCAATCCTCTCTGATGGTAAAAGAGGACGGGAGAAATCTGGCCCTTGTGAAGTAAATCCTCTGAACGCTTTTGTCGTGGTTTAACCCAGCAGGCAGCTAAACACCACATAGCCATTCGCTCACTCCCCCACAGTGGGATGGGGGAGAGAATAAAAAAAAAAGGTAAAACTTGTGGGTTGAGATATAGGACAGAAAAGAAATGGAAAATAATAATAATAATGATAAAAGAATATACAAAATAAGTGGTGCACAACGCAATTGCTCACCACCTGCTGACTGATGCCCAGCCAGTTCTGAGCAGCAGACCTCTGGCCAGCTTTTTCCCTAGTTTATATACTGAGCAGAATGTCATAGGGCATGGAATATCCCTTTGGTCAGTTGGGGGCAGCTGTCCCAGCTGTGTCCCCTCCCAACTTCTTGTGCACCCCAGCCTACGTGCTGGTCAGGTGGGGTGAGAAGCAGAAAAGGCCTTGACTCTGTGTAAGCTCTGCTCAGCAGTTACTAAAACATCAGTGTGTTATCAACATTATTCTCATCCTAAATCCAAAACACAGCACTATACCAGCTACTAGAAAGAAAATTAACTCTATCCCAGCTGAAACCAGGACAATAGCCACCCCTTATCCTATACCATCTACATCATGCCCAGGTCTCACACTTTCCAATACATTCCAATTAATCACCACCACCTTTCCTGTATTTTGATATATATACACAGATATACACACACGCATTTGATATATACAGACAGATGGCCCTTAGTCTATGGGCCATCCCTCTAAAATGTCTGTTGGGTTCATTTAGTCCATGACTTTGGGCTCCATCTGTCATAACAGTCCTTCCGGGCAAGAGAGATGGTGTGTGGGGTTGGATTGTTGCAGGCTGAAGCCAGTTCTGGTTCCATCACCGCTGCACTTGTCCGGTTCTATCATCATGGGACATTGCTCGATTTCATCAGAATTCATTCTTCATTAATCTGGGTGATTCTTACTTTAATACCATTGATATGGCATATAGCAACCACAGTAGTGATGACATACAGTATTATATAGCAATTAACATCATACAATTCAGTTCATTGGCTATTCTCACCCAAAATCAAATCCCCTTGAGGTACACATCGGAATTCCTCATCCTGCCACATTATCCACCAAGTGCAACCAGGTCCTTGAGCAAAAGCAATCCCACAAATGGGTTTGCTTTTGCCTGAAGCAGGAATAACCCAGACTGTCTTGCCCAGCATATTTTTTATGTGCACTACAGGGACTTTATCCCCTTCTACAGTATGTAAAAGTTTTGATTGGGCAGGGCCAGCTCAATTGGCAGATCTCCTAGTGTTGACTAACCAGGCGGCTTTTGCTAAATGTGTATCCCAGTGTTTGAATGTCCCACCACCCATTGCTCACAGTGTAGTCTTTAACAGTCGATTTTATTGTCCAATTTTCCCAGAGGCTGGTGCATGACAGGGGATGTGATATACCCACTCAATGTCGTGCTCTTTGGCCCAGGTGTCTATGAGGTTGTTTCAGAAATGCGTCCCGTTGTGTGACTCAATTCTTTCTGGGGTGCCATGTCACCATAGGACTTGCTTTTCAAGGCCCAGGATAGTGTTCCAGGCAGTGGCATGGGGCATAGGATATGTTTCCAGCCATCTGGTGGTTGCTTCCACCATTGCAAGCACATGGCGCTTGCCTTGGTGGGTTTGTAGGAGTGTGATATAATCAATCTGCCAGGCCTCCCCACATTTATATTTCAGCCATTGCCCTCCATACCAGAGAGGCTTTAACCGCTTGGCTTGCTTGATTGCTTGATTGCAGCGCATATTTCACATTCATGGATAACCTGTGCAGTAGTGTCCATGGTCAAGTCCACCCCTTGATCACGAGTCCATCTATATGTTGCATCTCTTCCTTGATGGCCTGAGGTGTCATGGGCCCACTGAGCTATAAATAATTCACCCTTATGTTGCCAGTCCAGATCCACCTGAGCCACTTCAATCTTAGCAGCCTGATCCACTTGCTGGTTGTTTTGGTGTTCTTCAGTGGCCCGACTCTTGGGCACGTGAGCATCTACGTGATGTACTTTTACAACCAGGTTCTCTACCTGGGCAGCAATATCTTGCCACAATGCAGCAGCCCAGATGGGTTTGCCTCTGTGCTGCCAGTTGTTCTGCTTCCATTGCTGCAACCACCCCCACAGGGCATTTGCCACCATCCATGAGTCAGTATAGAGAGAGAGCACTGGCCACTTTTCTCATTCGGCAATATCTAAAGCCAACTGGATGGCTTTCACCTCTGCAAGCTGACTCGATTCCCCTTCTCCTTCAGCAGTTTCTGCGACTTGTCATATAGGACTCCATACAGCAGCCTTCCACCTCCGATGCTTTCCCACAAGATGACAGGACCCATCAGTGAACAGGGCACATTGCTTCTCATTTTCTGGTAGTTTATTGTACAGTGGGGCCTCCTCAGCACACATCACCTCCTCCTCTGGTGATATTCTGACATCTTTGCCTTCTGGCCAGTCCGTAATTACTTCCAAGATCCCTGGGCGATTGGGATTTCCTGTTTGAGCCTGTTGTGTGATCAGTGCAACCCACTCGCTCCACGTAGCACCAGTTGCATGATGTGTAGAGGGGACCCTCCCTTTGAACATCCAGCCCAGCACTGGCAGTCGGGGTGCCAGGAGGAGCTGTGCTTCAGTACCAACCACTTCTGAAGCAGCTCAAACCCTATGCTGCCAATACCTCTTTCTCAGTTGGAGTATAGTGGGCCTTGGATCCTCTGTATCCCCAACTCCAGAACCCTAAGGGTCAACCTGGAGCCTCCCCTGGTGCTTTCTGCCAGAGGCTGCAGGTAGGGCCATTCTCCCCGGCTGCGGTGTAGAGCACATTTTTTACGTCTTGCCCTGCCCGGGCTGGCCCAAGGGCTACTGGGTGAACTGTCTCCCATTTAATTTGTTCAAAGGCTTGTTGTTGCTCAGGGCCCCATGTGAAATCATTCTTCTTCTGGGTCACTTGATAGAGAGGGCTTACAGTCAGACTGTAGTTTGGAATATGCATTTTCCAAAAACCCACAATGCCTAAGAAAGCTTGTGTTTCCTTTTAGCTAGTTGATGAGGACATGGCTGTTATTTTGTTAATCACATCCATTGGGATGTGATGACATCCATCTTGCCATTTTATTCCTAAAAACTGGATCTCCTGTGCAGGTCCCTTGACCTTACTTTGTTTTATCGCAAAACTGGCTTTCAGAAGGATTTGGACTATTTTCTTCCCTTTCTCAAAAACTTCTGCTGCTGTGTTGCCCCACACGATGATGTCATCAATGTATTGCAGGTGTTCCAGAGCTTCACCCTGTTCCAGTGCCGTCTGGATCAGTCCATGGCAAATGGTAGGGCTGTGTGTCCACCCCTGGGGCAGTCGATTCCAGGTGTACTGGACACCCATCCAAGTGAAAGCAAACTGTGGCCTGCGCTCTGCTGCCAAAGGGATTGAGAAGAATGCATTAGTGATATCAATTGTGTCATACCACTTGGCTGCCTTTGACTCCAGTCTGTATTGAAGTTCCAGCATGTCCGGCATGGCAGCACTCAGCAGCAGTGTGACTTCGTTCAGGCCACGATAGTCTACTGTTAGTCTCCAGTCTCCATTAGACTTTTGCACTGGCCATGTGGGACTGTTAAAGGGTGAGCGAGTCTTGCTGATCACTCCTTGGCTCTCCAGTCGACGAATCAGCTTCTGGGTGGGAATCAGGGAGTCTTGGTTGGTGCGATATTGCTGCCGGTGCAACGTTGTGGTAGCAATCGGCACCTGTTGTTCTTCAACCCTCAGCAACCCCACAACAGAAGGGTCCTCCGAGAGACCAGGCAGGGTGGACAACTGTTTAATTATTTCCTCCGTCTCCAAGGTAGCTATACCAAAAGCCCACCAGTACCCTTTTGGGTCCCTGAAATACCCTCTCCTGAGGAAGTCTATGCCAAGGATGCACGGAGCCGCTGGGCCAATCACAATGGGGTGCTTTTGCCACTCATTCCCAGTTAGGCTCGCTTCAGCCTCCAGTACTGTTAGCTGTTGGGATCCCCTGTCATTCCAGAAATACAGATGGGTTCTGCCCCTTTATAGCTTCATGGCATTAGGGTACACTGTGCACCGGTGTCCACTAGAGCCTTATACTCCTGTGGGTCTGATGCGCCAGGCCATCGAATCCACACATAAACCCGGTTGTCCCTTTCCTCCACCTGGCTGGAGTCAGGGCCCCTCTAGTCCTGGTCACAGTATTTGTTACTCACTTCTCGTAAATACGAATCAGAAGTCCCTTCATTGAGATCAGAAGTGAGATAAGCCCTTCTACTCTGTCTGGGGAACTGCCCACTGGAAACTGGAGCAGCAATTTTCTTGGAAGAACCCCCTTTTGTGGTTGTTTTTCCTTGCAGCTCACGTACCCGTGCCTCTAGTGTCAAGGTAGATTTTCCATCCCACTTCCTCATGTCCCCTCCAGGGTCACACAGATAAAACCACAGGGTGCCCTGTGGTGTCTACCCTCTATATCCTCTCTCTTGAGCAGTGGAACGCTTACTCCTAATAGCTGAGATACTGGTCCATACAAGTGGGGAGTAGGACATCTCCTCATTGAGTTGCTGGACCTCCTGGGACAGCTTCTCCACAGCCCAGATGCAGGCCCATAGGGAGGAAGAGAGACTTTCTTTGTATTGCCAGAGTTGGCCAGCCAATTCGTCCACCGTTTGTCCTTCTCCGTCTTTCCTGGTCAGTACTGCCAATGAGTTGGCATATGATGCTGTTGCGCTCCGTACAAACTTCCACCACAGGGGTCGCGTGCGCTTGACTTCATCTGGATCTTTGGATAACTGCTCGTTGTCCAGGTCCTCATAAATCACCTCCAGCATGGCTAATTCCCTCAGGTACTGGATACCTCTTTCCATGGTAGTCCTCTTGCCTGGGTGACATATAACATCTTCCTTGAAGGGATACCTTTTCTTCATACCTGACAGGAGTCGCCTCCAGAGGACTTGTGCCCCTTTTCCAATCGCTTTGTCAATGCCCCTTTCTCTAGAAAGGGATCCCAGCTGCTTGGCTTCCCTACCCTCCAATTCCAGCCTACTGGCCCTGTTATCCCAGCATCAGAGCAGCCAGGTGACAATGTGCTCACCTGGACGACAGCTGAAATCTTTTCGCACGTCTCACAGCTCACTCAGGGACAGGGATCAGGGTGGTTACCGTTTCGTTTATGAGTTCTGCCTCTTCCTCCTCCTGTTCTCGTGATGGCCCTGCTTCAGAGTAGTCTGGCTTGTCCCCTTCCTCCTTTAGTAGGGGAAGAGTTTCCTCCCTTACTAAACGAGCTGTCTTTCACTTCCAACACTTCTTGTGTATAAGCGTGACTGATACCAGCATGGGTTGGTTCTCTCGTTCAGCTGCAGTGCCTGTCACAGGGCTTGGAGCAGCCACAGTGCCTGTCGCTGTGTTGTCAGATCCAGAGACCTTCTCTTCCCCTTGAGGGTACTGAATAGTGTTGAACAGGGCTCGGTAGGCATGGAGCAGGCCCCAGCACGTTGCAGTGATTTGTGTCTCTCTGGAGCTGCCAGGGTGACAGCATACTTTTTCCAAATATTTTACTAGTTTTTCAGGATTCTGCACTTGTTCAGGGGTAAAGTTCCAAAACACTGCAGGTGCCCAGTGTCCTAGGTACTTGCCCATACTATCCCACACACCCTGCCACTCATAACTATCCAGCCTTGGGGCAGATCTGTGGGTGGTATTCTTGTTGTTCAAACTTAGTTTAAACAAATAGTTGTTTAAACTTAAACAAGGCCTGAAACACATTCAGGAGACATAGCAATAGGAACATGCTGGTTTGAACATCCCAAGGATATTCAAAATTCTCAAGAACTATTATAACTAGCCTGGAGGAGAAGGGGAAGGTGAAAGACCGGGGGAAAGTGTCCCCCTTTGTCTTCCCCATAAATTGGCTCTCCAAGGAGAAAAGGTAAAGAGTGCAATTATGAATAGTTTCCCAGAGATGGTTCCCGAAGTACGGAGATGACAGCAACGCTGAGTACAAATACCAGATTAGTCTCTCGACCAGTAATTTTGTCATATCATAAGCCAGTGCTACACAGTACAGCAAAATGATAACCTTAATCCAGCCCCCAGAGGTGATAAACGGCACAACAGGGAATATATACAGCAAGTAAGGTGTTGCATAACACAACTCTGAGAAGAAGCACAACAACTCTGAGAGCAAATAAATCAACATTATGACCAGCAACTATTAACCTAATAATGAATGCTTATAACAAATTTGTTTCAATACACTCTGGTCAGACCTGTCATTATCTCAACCCTTCAAGCCCCAAAGCCCACTTTTTGGGTACCAAAAAGACTGTTGTGGTTTAACCCAGCAGGCAGCTAAACACCACACAGCCGTTTGCTCACTCCCCTGCAGTGGGATGGGGGAGAGAATCGGAAAAAAAAAAGGTAAAACTTGTGGGTTGAGATAAAGACAATTTAATAGACAGAAAAGAAAGGGAAAATAATAATAATGATAAAAGAATATACAAAACAAGTGATGCACAATGCAATTGCTCACCACTCACTGACTGATGCCCAGCCAGTTCCCGAGAAGCAGACCGCCGGTCAGCTTTTCCCCTAGTTTATATGCTGAGCATGACATCATATGGTATGGAATAGCCCTTTGGTCAGTTGGGGTCAGCTGTCCCAGCCGTGTCCCCTCCCAACTTCTTGTGCACCCCAGCCTACTTGCTGGTGGGGTGGGGTGAGAAGCAGGAAAAGGCTTTGACTCTGTAAGCACTGCTCAGCAGTAACTAAAACATCAGTGTGTTATCAACATTATTCTCATCCTAAATCCAAAACACAGCACTATACCAGCTACTAGAAAGAAAATTAACTCTATCCCAGCCGAAACCAGGACAGGTCTAAAAGAGAAAGCCAAATTTGTACCTCTGCTTTGGACGCTGAAGGCCTAAGTCAATATTCTGCTGCTGCTCAGGGACACACGAGCAAGCTCAGGAGCTGCTGTGGGACACGTGAGCAAGCAATGCACAGGACCGCTCAGTAAGGAAAGGATTTTAGGAGTTTTAAGAAAGCAGTCACGTAACCAGGGATGACAACTACTTGCAAATCAAGGTAGACTCCAAGTCTACCTGGACAATAATTTCATGAAATTATGCTCTAGTCATCTGAGAAGAGGCTCAGGCATTCCTTTCCGGTGTTCCTAAAGAGCTACTTAAGAAGGAATATTACTTCTGCCACAAGGAGACCTGCCTTGAAAGCTGAGCAGGGACTCCACCATCCCCAGGGGAACTCTGTGGTCTCTAACCAGCACATCAACCCAGGCCTGCAGGAGAGTAGGTGGAACAATCTCTCCAGGGAGCTTCTCAAGCCAATGTTTTTAATAAACCTTTGATGGCCTCTAGCCAGCCTCAGTATCAGAGAAGAACAAAAGAATTTGGCCTGAGGGACTAATTTTCAGAAGTACCTAGACAACTGAAAACACAGACAGTTATCTCCTAAGATGTCTTCAATCACCAAAGGAGACTAGAATTTAAGAATCCCACAAATTGCTTATCTTTATCTGTAAGTACATCAATGCTCTGAGCCTTTAAATCAAGCGCTCTCTCAACCTGAACGTACAATTTATTGTCCCCTTCTAGTTTTTCTCATTTTCTTTATTTGCAGAAGCAAAGGTCACTAAGTCACTGTTTAAATCTACCATTAAACATTCAAGTTCTTAATGAAGCAACCCTGAAATTTCAGCTTCTTAGTTTGCAGTGTCTAGCAATGCTAATTAAAATGACAGCCAACTCCTAATTTCTTTAAAAAACCACAACCATATAAAGGAAAAAGCACATCAAAACACGGCCATCAATAAGACAGAGAAAGCATTAGTATTTTTTGACCTCTGAAGGTTTTAATTCATAAAAGAAGAGCTGACATGAATTTCAGATAAAGTCCAGCTGCTCCTGATCTAAATTACAGCTGAGATTTTTTAAAAAGCTAGTCACCTCCACTTACATAGTAGCATAGCATTTGGAGAAGTATTTCTATCATTTTTATGATTTACAGAAGAAGAGGAAAGCAGTTGGATGAAAATAAATCACATTTCCATGAACTACATCTGAAATGAAACGCTGCTCCTTAACTGACCACATTTCGTGCAGCTGCTAACTGCTGCCCGCACACGTAATCTGTTGCACACATGAATTCAGTGGCTTAGTGCACATCAGGCTCCTCTGGTGCTTCACCCCATCATGGAGCTACTGAATCCAGGGAATGGTTCTATCCTGCAAGGCAATGAGAGAACCCAGGTCTCACCTCTCGCAGATTTCTTGACTGCTTGCAGCCTCTCAGGGTCATTTTGCACTTTATATTTAAAGTAAGTGGTACCAGGAACCAGCAGCACACAAGATGCCTGTGTTATCAGTTAGTTAACTATTAAAGGGTTCTCCTTATTTCCATATACCAGAATTAATCATGGTTTGTTTGACTTGGCCAGTACAGTACATCAGGGCTTCCTATCAGAAGCACACCGTTAATATATTATTAAAGAGGTTTTTCAAATATGGTCCCCTAACATGTGCACTGTCTGAGATGTGAGAATATATTTTCCTTTTTATTCAGGTGACAAAGGAACCAAAGGCTTATCGGGGGTTTCTGGAAAAAAGGGAAAAGCAGGTATGCTATGCATCCTTCTCTGCAGAATGGTCAAGTCTGCTGCGTCTTTGATTTCAGGGTTGCTATGTCTGGAGTTTCATAAAATTTTGAGGCCCATGGAAAAACTTGAGAATAGATGAAACAAACAGGAAGAGACTGAAAAAGTTTTGTTTAGTAAAATGAAAGCTTGGGTAGGGACATGACTGATACCTATGAATATACCAACATACACAAAATATGGAGAAGAGTCACCTAAATTAATGGACAATATTTGATATCATAAAAACTAACACATAGATAGGCCAGCAGTACATTTATACTGGAAACTAGAAGAAAGTTTCTGAATACCAAAGGAATTAAGTCCTTTAAGAGTTTCCTAAGAGGAGCATGGGGATGAAAAAATAAGTGATTTTAGATAGAGCATAATCTGTTGTCAAATGAACGCAATGCATTTGCTTGCAGGAGAAGAATTTGGATCTGATGACCCAAAAAGTTCTTCTCGGTCCTAATAACCTTGAATGTTTTCCCACCTTGAATGTACAGTTGTGTTCATTTTTAAGAGATTTCATATGCAATGCCAGTTTGGTTCTTAATGGGAAACCGTCAGCAACTCATTTTCTTCCTGAGAATAACAGAGGAACAAAAAAAACCTATACCAAGCCAAATTTCAGTTTACCAACAGAAGTATAACTGAGACTTCAGTGCTTGAAAGTTATTGATTATTTGAGTTGCTATCAACTATTACTGCTGTACCACAGCTGCATGCAGCAATTCCCTAACATAGTCCTTCTACCAAAGTTTTGCCAATCCCACCTCAATGCACGCTCACAAAATGCCTTCACTGAGAAAGCAGCAGTTCCCCATTTCAGGGATGCTGTTGTTTCTATTAGAAGGCCGGGGAACCTGTGCTGTTTACGCATACAAAGGTAGACCTTTGGCATTCAGATGTAACGCTGTAGTGATCACCATGACAAGCCTCATCTCTGCAGCTAGATGGAATCAATAATGAGAGGGGCAGGGGATGTGCAAATCCCACACTGATATGGGTGTAAAGATAGCAAACTCTTCTATCTACGTTTTTAAAAACAGGGATTCTTAAGTGAGTTAGCAAGGGAGTGTACAGAGCGAAAATATTAAGCACTTTGATCAACAGAAGTATGGCCAGCACGACAGGGTGAGACTGGCCCTCCACAAGTGGATGCCAAGTCTTCAGACAGTTTGGGAGTAGGCTACAGACGACCCTCCATGCACACACACAAATGCTTCTAAACAGATAAATCCTCTATCCTTTGTATTGCATCAGGCACGGTCTGTGACTGTGGAAGATACCGCAGAGTTGTTGGACAACTGAATATCAATGTTGCGCGTCTTAACACATCCATCAAGTTTGTAAAGAACGGTAAGGATCCTTATGTATTTGATGTGATTTATTTGGCTCCTATACATCTTGCATTGCTATTCTTCTACCATTGCTGCTTTATGGCAGCATCCATAGATGACCCAGAGAGATGGTCGCACTATGCGAGGCACTCTGAAAACATACAGAAAAGAGACAGTCTTACACCTGTAAGGATATAAGCAGCAGATGACTAAAAGCAAAAACAATACAGAAATTATCAACAGCACAACAGAAAGAATCCTGAAAAGCACAAGGCATGGCTTGCTAACTGCCTCTGCACTGTCAGTCTGCTCAGGCTCAGCGGCTACTTAGGCAATGAACGGAAAAAGGTTGTGCCAATCTGCTCCAGAGAGACGGGAAAAGCAATAGGAACCTCTTGACCTTTCTGCTGCACAGGAAGGCTGCAGACACGGTACTCCTAGTGCTCCCCTCAGTGCAACCATCATTTCCCTGTAACAAGGGACCAACACTCAAAGACATGGGTTTTAAGAAGCCACGTCTGCAGGCAGCACTGTCAGGTGGACAGTGCAAACTGCCCCCACTGAAAGGAAGGAAATGCATTTCCCAGCATAACAGAGATTTTGAGAAGGCTCCACCTGCTTCTAGGACTAGGTCTGTATCAGTAAATTAAATGTTTGACACTGTTCTCTGGCGCTGTGAGCAACCAGCACAGAACAGCACTCATCTATATTATTAAAACCTACAAAACTGAATGCCACCTTATCAGGAGTGTCCCTCTACTAACTCCTAAACTGTGCCTCAGATAACTCCTGAATTGTCTGGGAGAGTGTTAGTTGCCCCAGGCCAAAGCTCTGCTCAGGACCATTCCAGCAATCCATCAGGAGGGACAACCAACTTCCAGCTGCCCAGGCATGCTCCTTGGCACTGCTTAATTCACTAGGATATACGCTGGTTGAGAAGTTTGTCTTTTAAAGCTGCTGAGCAGCCACAGTTTTCTTCCTAGTCAATGCCACTTAGTGGCTACAGCAGCTCTGAATATCAGGCTGTATTTAAAATGTCTTATTTTAGTGGTCACATTGATTTTCTTCTACATGGAAAGGGCCTGAAAAGCTATCTATACCCCTGTGTTTCTATCCCAGGGCACTCTTTCACAATCTGTATTCAAACACATACAAAACAATGGGGGTGATCCAGAGTTAGACATTGCTATTTGACCTTATAAGCATGCCTTAATTTGATTAGTACTAGATATCCATGACTTAAGTGTCACAGGCAACACATGCCAACCAGGACTGAATAGTTCTTGTCCTAATGTGTGCAAGGTGCTTGTCAGTCCTAGTAGCAGCATCAGTCTCTGATCACGTCCTCATCGTTCATCACAAATTCAGTGTGGGAATACTTTTCCTCTGTCCTTTTTATTAATTCTAATGTAAAAATCATCTCATTGTCATATTGGAACAGAAGCACCTTCAATATCTGTTGACATGCCATTAAACATTTTTTTTTCCCTTTGAAAGTAATAGCAGGTATCAGGGAGACAGATGAGAAATTCTATTACATCGTGAAAGAAGAGAAGAATTACAGAGAAGCCTTGATCCACTGCAGGGACAGAGGAGGAACACTGGCCATGCCTAAAGATGAGGCAACCAACACCCTGATTGCTGACTACATCTCCAACAGCGGCCTCTTCCGAGCCTTCATTGGGCTGAATGACATGGAAAAAGAAGGGCTGTTTGTGTATGCAGACAACAGCCCACTGCAGAACTACAGTAACTGGAAGGAAGGAGAGCCTCACGACCCAGCTGGCCGTGAGGACTGTGTGGAAATGCTCAGCACAGGAGAGTGGAATGACTCCGAGTGCCAAGTCACCATCTACTTTGTCTGTGAATTCCTCAAGAAGAAGAAATAAAAGTGCCGCAGAACGTGCCTGGCACCTGCTGTACATACAATAATCCCTCTTCATTCATCCAATGTAGGGAGAGCAGACAACCAGGGATAGGGCTCAGTTCAGCCTTCACCTCACTGGGTTAAGCAAGAGCAACTACTGTTAAGATGGCAGTGACCATAAAGTCAGCACAGGTCTGCAGTTGTGAAGTTTTATTTCATTTCTATGTGCAATTTAGGGTGGGCATTTCTATATGTAATTTAGGGGCAAATTTAGAGCACGCAGAGGTGAATGTGATTTCACTAATGCCAGAAATAGTAAACTCACTGGTATATTAATTACTGATATGCTTCACAAAGTCCACAGATGGAAAGAGTGGACTTTGACGTACCAAAGTCCACTTTACTCATCTTTGACGTGCACAGGAAGTCCCAGTAATTTCCCTGGTGACTTCAGAGCTAGGAGAACAGATTTGCAGTTTCTCTTGAAAAAATCCTTCTTTTGTTAGAATCATAGAGTAATTTAAGTTGGAAGGGATGTCTGGAGGTCACCTGGTTGAATCTTCCATACAAAGCAGGGCCAACTTCAAATTGAGATTAGAAGTTGTTATACTCTCCTTAATTTGGCCGTGCAATTATATTGCCTGATATGCAGGGGAGGACTCACTTATCTCTGCTTCCAACCCTATCATCCATCAGGCTGGTCTGAGGTGTGAGGAATTAACTTAGCAACAGCACTTCTGCACACAAGCCTGCACAGCTTGTAGGCAATCTGAGAATAGATGGAGCGGTTCTAGCCTCTGATGTTCCTCAAAATCTGTGAAAAACATAGAGAAGTCTAGCACAAAGAGAACAGTGCAAAGGAAGCAACACCATTGCTGTAGGCTGTGAACAGGCACATGTAGTATCAGCTATACCAATGTGCATTGCTGGTTTAACAAGTGATTCTAGGAACATGTTAACTCCCTAACTCAGTAGCCAGTGACATTTGATGTCTAATGCTAAAATCACCCGTGCCTTTGCAACACAGGAAGCAGTTATAGAACAGGCTTTAACCCCCAAGAACCCAGATTCAGGTGTGGTTGAGTCATGGACTTCAGCAGGACTCTCCACAAATGATGAGCAGTAAGTGTGAAGGCTTTGCTGTCAGTGCCCAGCTACTCAGATCTCCATGTCAGTATGCCCACAATGGATCCCATTTTCGT
This sequence comes from Mycteria americana, assembly GCF_035582795.1. Lineage (NCBI taxonomy): Eukaryota > Metazoa > Chordata > Aves > Ciconiiformes > Ciconiidae > Mycteria > Mycteria americana. The sequence continues at coordinate 160,574,881 of NC_134366.1, forward strand.
ATCTTTGATAATACTGAAGGAGCTCTTTTCTTCAGACACAGCAACCATTTTGCTTCAGAAGTGAGCCTGTTCTTAGTCATGGTTCACCTTTCCTCACAGTAGGAGATGTCAAGAGAAACCCCAGGGCTATAGATCTTCTTTCCCACGTGACACTAAAAATGAAGGAATGATATCTGGAGGCTAAGGAGAATGCTAGACACTATGCACAGTGCAAGAAATGTACCCTGCGGGTCACTCTGAGCACCAGTTGCACACAGTCTTCCTCGGGGTATATGAAGAGCTGGACATGCCATCAGCTAGTAATGCAGAGGCTCAGCTCCAAGTCTCCCTTCTACTGCTGTGTACAGCACTGCAAAGGCAACTAGACAACAGTCATACTTCCTCAACCTCAGACTCAACAGGAAAATCCTCCAAACCATTTAGCTGGTTGTTAGTTTGACTCCAAGCTCATCTCTGAGCAATGACCAATGCAGGAGCATCCCAGGAGACTCTCTGACTCAGAACCACTCTTGTAATCCAGTTTCTCTGTCACTTGTTCCTCCAGAAAACCACTTGTTCCTACCAGCGGTAAATTATCTGTGTTGCTACACACCCTCTGGGGAACTATTCAGACCCGTGAATGAAGCGGTGGGACCACATTTCTTTTCATTGCTCCCCTACTATGCTATGAGAGTATTTGGGCAAACAGGTTCACTTAGTACAACATAGCTCATCCTGAATTGTTCCCTTCCTGGGAATTGATATCCCCCCCAGATTAAGCAGAATTACACTTTTTAGGATCTATAGTAATAAACTCATTAAGGTAAACACTTTGGTTTTAGAATCATTAATGGGTAATGATAAAGAACTAATGACTAATTCAAGGCAAAGTTTCTTGAGGAAAAGTAATGCCTTTTAGAAGTTCAAGCCCAGGGCTGCTAGCATCACACACAGCAGGTCAGTTCTTACTAGTCATGCAGAAGTGGCATAGTAACATCCCTGTGGGTAGGCACAATCACACTGATATCCTCTCCACACCTCATCTTTACTTCTGACCCAAAAGGTCACCAAAACATGCTTGCCAGACTGGGGGTCCAAATCCTGGAACCCTCTGGCCATACTGAGACCACTGGCTGATAAAATCCAGAGGGGTCCTTAATGCTACAATCATTACGTACAGGCCATTTTCCTTTACTTTAGAGGAAACTCAGAGCTGGGAGAACGTGAAAGAGGAACAATACTTTGCTGCAGGATCAAGGTCTGCCTGAGTTTGGACCAGGCACTCTCCTTCACATACAAAATCAGGGAATACATGTCTAAATTGAAACTCTGGTCTTTTTTAGGAGACTGTGAGTTATAAGTAACCCTGGAGTATGCTCCAGGAATGGAAAGGAATGACTGTCGCAGTCTCTGGCTGCATGGCTGAGGGAAGTGAGTGGGGAACTTGTGTTGGGTTTCTGCAGTGGAAAAGCTGGAACTGCCCAGTTCCTCCATTCTCCCTCTCTCCTACCGCACCAGCTTCATCCTTTCTTAAATAGAAAAAACAAATAAAACCAACCCTTTTACCCACTATGTATTCACATAACATTGGGCAAGGCTATACCAGTTGAAACAAGTAGACCTGGGGTGGCCTTTCCTTTGCTAACTACAGAAGTCGGACAGTAGAGGAGCACAGCACAGATGTTCAAGCTAGCCAGGCATAAGTGTGATCAGGTGCTTGTGCAACCCATTCCTGTAGCACTAGGTCCCACTTAATAAATTTTGCCAGAAGCCTAACTCATAGGCCAAGCCAAATAAAAAAGGCTATCCCACACAGGAAACCTGGCAGGTAGGTCCATACAGCTCTGCACCATGCCATGCAGACACAAGCTTGAGCCTGCACTAACTCAAATATTATAGCTGGGTTTTGCAGAAAAAATATTCTTGTTATAATGAAGAATTTGGGCTATATCACAGGTTTCACTGCTAGCCAATGGAAATTCACTGTGGTGGGTAAAGTACCTTAGCTTTCTACATGAAGCAGACGGAGCCAGGAGCACAGGAAATGGTGTCTGACTATTCAGGATTTATGGTCTGTTAGAGCTCGGCACCTAAACCATTTTACCCAATCCCAATATTATGTTTTTCCCATGTTTTTCTTTTCATTATTCCCAGTCTGAACCTTTCTTGTTTCAATTTATGCCTGCTGTTTCTTGTCCACCCACCTATCACCACCGTGAAGAGCCTGGCTTTGTCTTCTTGAAGACCCCCTCATAGGTCCTGGCAGGTGCTATGAGGTCCACCTGAAGCCCCTTCTTCTCCAGGCTGAACAAATCGGGTTCCCTTAGCTCCTCCTCACACAGCTCCGGCTCCAACCATCTTGGGGGCCCTCAGCTGAACTTGGCTCCAATTTTTCAATGCATTTCCTGTCCTGTGACTCAAAAAGACACAGTGTCTAGATGTGGTCTAACAGGTGCTGAGCGGGATAATCCCTTCCCTCAAGCTCCTGGCTGCGCTCCCTCTAGCACAGTCAGGATGCTGTTAGCCTTCTTTGCTGCCAGGGCACACTCCTGACGCACAGCGTGCTGTCTGCCAGGACTCCCCGGGGCCTTCTCAGTAAAGCCAGTCAGCTCCAGCCTATATCAGTGCAAGGACTTGGCATTCCCAGATGAAGGAAACTTTTCATTTGTCCTTGCCGAATTCCATAAGGTTCCTGTTGGCCCATTCCTCCAGCCTGCCTAAGTTCCTCTGTATGGCAGCCCTGCCCACCAGCATACCCACTGTTCCCCCCAATTCAGTGTCATCTGCAAACCTGATGAAAGTGGACTTCATCACGTCCTCCAGGTAATTGATAAAGATGTTAAACTGGAGAGTCCCAGTATACAGACCCCTGTAGCACTCTATTTGTCCTCTGGGTAGAGTACAACCCATTAACCACTCTCCTCTGAGCCTAATCATCCAATTGATTTTTACCCATCTGGTTGTCCACCCATCCAGACCATAACATCCTAACTCAGATGCAAGAATGATGTTGGAGACAGTGTCAAAAGCCTTGCTAAAGTTGAGATAAGTGACATCCACTGCTCTCCCCTCATCCACAAATCCAGTCATTTTATCACAGAACGCAATCAGGCTGGTCAGGCATGATTTACCCATGGTAGATACATGCTGATCGTTCCCTATCAGCTTCTCCTCCTTCATACGCCCAGAAATGTACTCCAAGAGGACTCGCGCCATTAAGTTCCATGGGGACCAAAGTGATGCTGATCAGCTTATAGTTCCCTAGACTGTCTTTTTGGCCTTTTTGAAGGCTGCAACATTCACCTATTACCAGTCATTAGGAGCCTTCCATGATCTCCATAACCTTTCAAAGGTGATAGAGCGGCCTTGCAGAGACATCAACCAGTTCTCTCAGCACCTTGGATGTGGTCTGTCTGGTCCCATAGAGCTTTCCAGTCAAACACTCACAAGTAATCCCTGACTCAACCCTCAGCTACTGCTGGTAGTTCTCTTTGAACCTTTGCCCTAAGCACAGAGGAATGGGATAGCTTGTTGGTAAAGAAGGCAAAGAAACCATTGAATACCTCAGCTTTATCCGTGTCTGCTGTCACTACATCACCTCCTCCATTCCGCAGTGGTCCCACATTTTCCTTGCACAGTCTTTTTGTACTAAGATACCAGTGGAAGCTCTTCTTGTTATGCTTCCCATGCAAGCCTCAACTGCATTTAAGCTTTGGATTTCCTGAGGCTAACCTACAAACTCAAGCAATGTTTCTAAATTCTTTCACTGTAGCCTGTCCCTGCTTCCATCTCCTCTATACTGCCTTTTTGCATTGGAGCTCTACCAAGCTCCCTGTTTAGCCACACCAGCCTACTGATACATCTGCTTGTAGACATACAGTGAACACAAGTCAGCTGCCTAAGATCTTGCTGCTTTATAGCAGGAATACTACAGTGTTCTTCCTGCTCTTGGAGAGCCAGGATTTTATGATCTCCTATATTCTGAAAATTGTCATCTCACTCAGTACAAGCATTAACTCCTGCTCTCCCCAGGTCCAGAATGCACATAAGATACAGATACACATGGTAAATACAATGTTTTTAAAACTAATTTGAATTAAAATGATCACAGAACCAATATATCCCATTACGAATATATTTTCCTCAAATTTTTCAAACAATCTCACATGGGCATTAAGCAGATCCACTTCTTTCACTGCCTTTAATCTTTTCAATCACTTTAAAAAAAAATAATTAGCACCTAGAGCAATGGAGTGCCACATTCTTGACCACAGGCACAAGAATATACAGGCATCTCTATTTAGTTTCCCATACAGTCTTAAATAGTACCTTGTAGTTGTAGTTCAACTGGCTGAAATGGTTATTAAGAGATGTAATTTGACACTGTGTATCATGATAAAAATGGTAAATGTGTCACAGAGAGAGGGATTAATTTATGGTTATTTGGAAAGCATTGCTCTAGATTGTCTTGCTTGAATATGTTTGCACAGGTACAAAAGCCATGAATTGCCATTTCTTTTTCTCCTCTCTCTTTTCTGTTGAAGCCATACGTAACCCACTCAACATGCGTAAGAAAGAATGGGCAAGATCAAAGCAATAGCTTAATCTGGGTTGCTTGTGTGGTAAGGGAGAACAGCAAATGGTAGAAGAATTCTCTGCCTACCTGCTGCGTGCAGCGTGCCCAACCACAGCCCCAGGGCTCCATCTGCTCCTGGCCTGGAAAGGTTTCTCCATGCGGATGTTTCAACACAGGGAGGAAAAGTTTCACTTGATTTTCATTAGGTGAGTGGGACCAGGAATTTGCATCCCCCTGTTTTGCAGACAGTAGTAGCAGCCTACCGAAGCATAGTCGCTAACTACACAAAAATCTCCGTGGCTGGGAAGTGTGTGTGATCATGTGAATTTCTGAGTTCTGAATCCCTAAGACCCTCAATATCATCAGTGCTATACCTATGCTTAAATCCCATGGAAGTCCTGTGCCTAATCAAGTGCAGATCTACAGATGTTGGAGCAGTAAAGGGGCTGTAGCTCCTCGTTGGTATGATGCAGTGCAGCACGACCTTCTCGTAAGATGCAATTTCATTATGTATCTTCCCTTTCCATTCAGATAAGAGCTGCATTTATCTTCGCTTATGTGTTTTACAAAGCAGGCATAACTTTTAAAAAGTAGCCAGATGCCAATTATTACTTTGGCCTTATTGTTTCAGACATAGTTCAATCCTTAAGAGTACAACAAATATAAGTAATGTCTTTTTGGAAACAGATTTCAGTCATGAACCCCCTGTTCATTTTTTCCCTTTACTAGATGTTTCAAGCCTTTCCTATCTTATTAACCTCTCAGCAGTGAATTGTCTAGCAAGAGATGCTAATTTTCCCAACTTCATACAATAGAAGTCTTTCTGTCAGTTGCTCCACAACATTCCCTGAGCACGTGGGGCACTCTACCATGTGGAGGGTGGAAGGAGCAACAATGATGATCAGTCAGTCAGTAGGAGATTAAGTAAAACTGTGCAGAAAAATGTGAATACAGAGTTGGCGGATGCTTAGCATGTGAACTGAGGAATTTATTTCCCACTGTGAGCCAGTTTTTAGGTCTTGCAAATGCTTTAAAGCTTGACAGAGGAAATCTAAAAGGTTGTCAGTAGATCCAAAAAGAAATCTCAGTTCAATATCTCAGGAACCCCAGAGCTTTCTGTAAGTTCACATATGCAAGAGAGAGAGTTTTCTCAAGACCTGAAGAAGTAGAAATAAATTTTCTGCAAAACTAAGGACAATTACAAGCCTTTCCTTCTGAAAGGCACACTTTTTCCATTCCTCCTTTCTCAGATATGAACATTTTCCAATGTAGGCACATACCAGTGGTCCCATTTAAAGTTTATGCAAGGAATGTATATGACTGCACTGCACTGTTTTCTCCTTGGACAGGACAGTGTGTGACACATGGTAGTGACTGTGCATGCCATGCCACTAAAAGACTCTCATAAAAGAGAAAATAAGAGCATAATAATAATAATAATAATAGCAGAAGAACCCTACATCAAAACTATCCAACTAGCCATGACAGTCTGGGAAGCAGAGGAGGGAGGTTATGGAATAAAGATAGGTATCCTTGCTTATCCTCCCCAGTTGTTCTAATTACATATAACTCATTAACTTCTGAGGATTCAGGCCGTGGTTCCTCCCAACACACAAGGATCTGGTTCGTATCTTAGAGATGTCACACTGCATATTCTATCATCAGTCCCTATATTCATCCCCTTTTGGTCGTTGCAGACAGGTAATTTTCTCTATGCATAGAGAAGGGTATTTAGCCTCACCAGTGGAGGTGTGGCTTACTAGAAAAGCTGGAAATGAGGGCCAGCTGCTTGTATTGGTCAGCAAAAAAATAGAAAGTAGAGGAGAGATTTGGAAAAGGTTGAAAAGAGCCCCTCAGAAGCCCAAGCCTGCATTGGTCCATCTGGAAGACCAATTCTGGGGGAAGAAACCAGAGAAAGCCTTGCAGGAACACAACACAATCCTACACTGAGAAAGTTGTTTTCATTTTTTTGCTAATAAGGTTAGCAAAAACCTGAAAATAAAGATTTTCTAGAGAAGAGCCAGACTGGGACATGCAAAGATGTCCCTGGAAGGAAAGAGGTTGCTTACGTTTGAGGTAAAGTGTGCCATTCAGTATTGGGCACCCAAAATGTGGGTAATGTGGATTCCACTGATCCCCTGAACAACTGCTTCTGTGGAGCTGGAAGGACTCTCAGGAGAAGACAATCAGTTTAGTGTGGGGGAGGCTGGAGAGAGCTTTGTGTCTGCCATAGGTCCAAGAAGGAAGGAAGGTCTTACATTTGCTTTGTGTTTACCTTACCACAGACCATGTGAAACTGTGACTCAGCTTCAGAGATACCACCCACACTACTGACCGGAATGAAAGGCTGAGAAGCTCAGAAGTCTCTGGAAGGAAGCTAGGGCTGATACAACTTAAAACTTGGGTGGGTTTGCTCTAGGAACTGATCCTGCTAGGCTTTGACACAAAGAAAAACACAGACTTGGAGGGCAAAGAAAAAGAGCGTAACAACATTTTTCATTCACTATGTCAAACATGCTTGGAACCAAGTACATACTTATATGGCATACACAGTCTCTTCAAGTTACATTGAGTCAGTCCCTTTAATCAACCAGCCCAGACTGTTACTTGACTCATTTTAAGCAGCCTTTATATTTACTTCCAAATCACTGCAGAAAACACTGAACTAGTCTGGTCCAGGGATTTCTCTCACCTCACTTTAGTTATCTGCAAGGTACATGTCCACATCAGGCGCAGCCACCATAAACTTCTTTGCAGTCAAGAAGCAGACACAAATGATTCTTATGATCTATTTTCAGCTATCTACTTTACTACGAAAAAAATTGGCCCACAAATGTGGCTATTTCTTTCCTATTTGTAGTGGGGGGTCTAGCCAGGTAGCTCAGAGATACACATAGGCACTTGGTCAGCTGAATCCTACCCCGGTTTCTTTCACCGTGCACCAGAAACCCAAAAGGACTTAATGCAAGGTCAATTACTTCTTTCCGAGTATACCTAGATGTAGAAGTGTATGAACACAGCATTAGTCCTGTACAACAAATTACATCTTCATGGTACCATATAAACACTAACTACACAGCGATTAGATGATCCTATTAGTAAAATAATGCACAAAATACTGACCTATTTATTCTGTTGCTATTATGTAAAATTAATGAGCTGTGTTTTTTGACCACTGATTCATCCTTCTTCCAAATACCTGTGTATTAAAATTTAAGTGACTTAAATAGCTCCACAAAATTACTGGTAGGCAGAAAATGGCAAAGCAAGTATTTGAAATGCACTGCTACATACTGTAAACACTTAGAAGGATATATGAACATAAGGTCCCATCCCAAATCAGATTCCAGAGTAGAAGAATAATTGTGTTTAAAGGTGCAGGGACACTGCTGTTTTAAGTTTGTTTGGTTTTATTTTTTAATTACTGCCTTGTAAATAAACTACAAAATTTTCCTGGTAGCTAATTCATCATCCTTTTCCCTCCCCTCATCCAGCATGTCTGAGAACAATGTCCAAGTGAGGAGTTATTTACTGTAGAGGATGAAAACACTCACTACATAAGAGGAGCACATACAAGAAGTGGAAATATGTCAGGAAACAAAGCACAAAGTCAGACACTAAAGAATACAATAAACTATTAGCAGCTGTAAGTGAATTAAAATATTCGTTATCTGTGTGAGTAAATTCTGTGGTTGCCACATTGAAAATCATAAAGGGAAAGGGAGATAGTTGGACTTTAACTTATTTTTCATAGTCTATACCACATCTTAGCAGAGAGCCTCAGTGTGCGGACAGCAGAAACCACTTCACCTTCCTTAATGATTTGTAAGTTGAAGTATGCTAGTAGAACCACAGATTGTTTTCTATCCAGAAATTGCATACATACTGTGTGTAATACTTATTTCTTCCTGAAGGTTGCCAGGCTAATAGGAATGCAGTTTAACTGGTTTAGGATTTATGAAAGAAAGGAAAAAAACCTCAAGCCTGTTTGCTTTCCTATGAATCAAAACCTACTTGATCAAATGCTTAAACTTACCAAAACATTGTGAAAGAACCTGAGGCTGGGTTCAGTAGAAATTGAGTAGTTGAGGTAGGCCTGAAGAAATATATTCACAGTAACTCCCTGTTTATAAATACTTGTCAGTTCATTGCATTTGCAGCTGAGATTCCTCCAGCCTCTGCCCCCAAAAGGGAATCCCTTATGCAGGTGGGAGTAACCACAGATTTTCCCAAACTCATGGTCTTTTGAAATAAAGATATTGTTCTCACGTGTTATACTAACTTCTGATGTTGCTTCAGCACTTGGTGAATCAGAAACAGTTACTATTTGGAACTCGCCAGCAGTATCAGGGCTGGTTTTCAGAGGATGTAAGTGCATCAGCGGGCAGCATTTCTCAATCTGGCACCAGAAAATTGTGCATTAGAAATAAGATTCGTGTTCTCTAAGGGGCATCCAGCTCCTGCAAACACCCGAGTGCCCTATGGGAGTTTATCATTGCAGAGGACACGCAAGCTCATAATCTAAAGTTCAAGGTTACAGAACATGTATTCGTGCTTACTCTAAGTAACAAAAAGTGAGACAAATGTTGATATATTGTGACCCATTCATCTCTATTGAGACCCTTGAAGTCTGCCAGGATGTAAACCTGACTCAATAAAATATATTCCAGATACTAATTTCCCTAAAATCACATATACATAAGAACATTCAAACACCTCTTTATGAACAATTTGAATTTCATAATGAAATCTATATTCTTTCAGTATAAACAGATCACTGTGATGATCTGATTTTTCCTTTTAGTTAATATGGGCATAGCAGCCCACAGTGTCTAGAGGTGCAGAAGCATGGCTCAGACCATGTGAAGGCTTCTAGAGGCTGCATCAACATTTCTTATCTAAAAGAAAAATCATAATAATGGTTTTCCATCTATCATCTTAAAAGAGAAACAAAGTCCATGTACTGTACCTTCCATAACAAAGACAGAACATGGCAGTTTATCTGGCTCATAAGTTTTGTGTTTATTTTTAAACCGATCTGTTAGTACTGAAATTAATTAATTTCAGCACAAGCCTAATCAATCAAAGAGAAAAAAGGAACAGTTTTGCCTTGGTCTGACCCACTCTGCACCCTCACTTTCACTAGCTCTGATGCAAAGGAGGAAGAGGGAAACCACAGCTGGGGGAACAGGATCACTTCATTTGGCAGCAGCTCAGTTATACTGGCTTATGTGCAGCCTGAACTACCACGAGAAAGTTTTTAAACACCAGAGGTATAGGATTCTCAGAGGCTGGGGTCAAAGACAGTTTTGAGATGAAGCATAGTCAGTAAAAGGATTACAGGTCTGCCCGTGATTTGGTTGTTGAAGAGCTCCCTCTCAGCCTTATAACTCCAGTATTTACTGGAAGTACCAACAGATGCCAGTAGAATAAGACCCTGCTACCTTAAGCAAACTGAAACTAACTACAAATATAGAGGTTACCTATGATTCACTTAATGATGCCCATGCTTACATTCAAATAGCTCTTTACCATCCTACTAATAGTCATCAGATAAGGCCTAATTATGTGTATACATTCTAACACAGATAAATCCTTTTTATTTACAATGGAATAAACTCAGAGTGCTTTGAAATCCATAGGCTCACTCCTTTTGCAGCAGTGTTTTTATGCTACTTCAAAACATTACAGAACTTTTTTATACAAGCATATTTTAATATGCCTCCCTGCTTCTCCTTCCTGAATTCATTCATCACAAAATGAAGCCACCGTTGTCTTTTGCTTAATTATCCTTTGCCTTCTATTGGATTTTTAGCCAGGAATTCAGTCAATAAAACAAACAGTCCCCAAAAAGCAAATAAACTGCAACTAAGGAAAAAAAAGTTACACTGATAGTTCATCAAAACACTAGATACATACTCCTGACCAGCGAGAGATAAGATTGGAGGCCAACACGTTATGATTAAAGATTAGCACATCAAGCCCTGACTGATGATAAAGTGAGAAGAGCCCCATGCTACCAGCAGCTCTAATGGCACAGCGCTGTGCTGTATCCAGGGGGAAGGGGGAGGAGGATAATATCAGGCTTGCCCGAGAGAAGCTGAGGGACGACGTGCCACGGTTAGAGGGAGCGGGTGCTAGCGAGGGCACTCGGCCTGTGTCTCCGAGATGTGTGGGGTACGCTGGGGTACAGCCAAAGTTGAATGGAGTTGAGCTAGGGGATACTGAGGCAACAGGAGCCAAGAGGGAAACGCCAGTGAAATGCCTCAAAGCACGCAAGGGGTGTTCTTCTATGAAGGAAACACGGACGACAGCCCAGCTGAAGTGCCTCTACACCAATGCACGCAGCATGGGTAACAAGCAGGAGGAGCTGGAAGCCATTGTACGTCAGGAAAACTATGATATGGTGGCCACCACAGAAACGTGGTGGGATGACTCGCACAACTGGAGTGCGGTGATGGATGGCTATAAACTCTTCAGGAGGGATAGGCAAGGCAGGAGAGGTGGTGGGGTAGCCCTGTACGTCAGGGAGTGTCTGGAGAGTTTAGAGCTCAATGATGGTGATGATAGGGTGGAGTGTTTATGGGTGAGAATCAGGGGGAAGGCCAACAAGGCAGATATTGTAGTGGGAGTCTGTTACAGACCCCCCAACCAGGATGAGGAGACAGAGGAACTATTCTATAAGCAGCTGGGAGAAGCCTCACGATCGCTAGCCCTTGTTCTTGTGGGGGACTTCAACCTACCAGATGTCTGCTGGAAATACAATGGAGCAGAGAGGAAACAATCTAGGAGGTGCCTGGAGTGCGTGGCAGATAACTTCCTGACACAGCTGGTGAGTGAGCCAACGAGGGAAGGTGCCCCGCTGGACCTCTTGTTCACCAACAGAGAAGGACTTGTGAGCCATGTGATGGTTGGAGGCTGTCTTGGGCAGAGTGATCATGAAATGGTAGACTTTTTGATACGTGGAGAAGCGGCAAGGGGGGTCAGCAAAACTTCCACCTTGGACTTCCGGAGGGCGGACTTCAGCCTGTTTAGGAGACTGGTCGAGACAGTCCCCTGGGAGGCAGCCCTGATGGGCAAAGGAGTCCAGGAAGGCTGGACATTCTTTAAGGAGGAATTCCTAAAGGCACAAGAGCGGGCTTTCCCCAGGTGCCGAAAGACGAGGCGGCGGGGAAGAAGACCGGCCTGGCTGAATAGAGAGCTTTGGCTCGAACTCAGGAAAAAGAGGAGAGTCTATGACCTCTGGAAGAAGGGGCGGGCAACTCAGGAGGACTACAAACGTGTAGCAAGGCTGTGCAGGGAGAAAATTAGAAGGGCCAAAGCTGAGCTAGAGCTCAATCTGGCTGCTGCTGTAAAAGACAACAAAAAACACTTTTTCAAATACATTAGCAGCAGAAGGAGAGCTAAGGAGAATCTCCAGCCCCTAGTAGACACTGGAGGGAACACGGTGACCAAGGAAGAGGAAAAGGCTGAGGTACTTAATGCCTTCTTTGCCTTACTCTTTAATAGCAGGGCCAATTGTTCTCTGGGTACCCAGCCCCTGGAGTTGGAAGATAGGGACGGGGACCAGAATGGAGCCCCAGTAATCCAGGGGGAAATGGTGAGTGACCTGCTGCACCACTTAGACACTCACAAGTCTATGGGGCCTGATGAGATCCACCCGAGAGTACTGAAGGAACTGGCAGATGTGCTCACCAAGCCCCTTTCCATCATTTACCAGCAGTCCTGGCTAACTGGGGAGGTCCCAGTTGACTGGAGATTAGCTAATGTGACGCCCATCTTCAAGAAGGGCCAGAAGGAGGACCCGGGGAACTACAGGCCTGTCAGCCTGACCTGGGTACCAGGGAAGCTGATGGAGCAGATCATCCTGAGTGCTATCACACAGCATGTAGATAATAACCAAGGGATCAAGCCCAGCCAGCATGGGTTCAGGAAAGGCAGGTCCTGCTTGACCAACCTGATCTCCTTCTACGACAAGGTGACCCACTTATTGGATGAGGGAAAGGCTGTGGATGTTGTCTATCTAGACTTCAGTAAAGCCTTTGACATGGTTTCCCACAGCATTCTCCTGGAGAAACTGGCTGCTCATGGCTTGGACAGGTGTACTCTTCGCTGGGTTAAGAACTGGCTGGATGACCGGGCCCAAAGAGTGGTGGTGAATGGAGTTTACTCCAGTTGGTGGCCGGTCACAAGTGGTGTTCCCCAGGGCTCTGTGTTGGGGCCAGTTCTGTTTAATATCTTTATCAATGATCTGGATGAAGGGATCGAGTGCACCCTCAGTAAGTTTGCAGATGACACCAAGTTGTGTGGGAGTGTTGATCTGCTGGAGGGTAGGAAGGCTCTGCAGAGGGACCTGGACAGGCTGGATCGATGGGCCGAGGTCAATTGTATGAGGTTTAACAAGGCGCAGTGCAAGGTCCTGCACTTGGGCCACAGCAACCCCATGCAACGCTACAGGCTTGGGGAAGAGTGGCTGGAAAGCTGCCAGGCAGAGAAGGACCTGGGAGTGTTGGTTGACACCCGCCTGAATATGAGCCAGCAGTGTGCCCAGGTGGCCAAGAAAGCCAATGGCATCCTGGCTTGTATCAAAAATAGCATGGCCAGCAGGAGCAGGGAAGTGATTGTGCCCCTGTACTCAGCACTGGTGAGGTTCCACCTCGAATACTGTGTTCAGTTTTGGGCCCCCCACTACAAGAGAGACATTGAGGTGCTGGAGCGTGTCCAGAGAAGGGCAACGAAGCTGGTGAAGGGTCTGGAGCAGAAGTCTTATGAGGATCAGCTGAGGGAGCTGGGATTGTTTAGCCTGGAGAAAAGGAGGCTGAGGGGAGACCTTATTGCTCTCTACAACTACCTGAAAGGAGGTTGTAGAGAGGTGGGGGTCGATCTCTTCTCCCAAGTAACAAGTGATAGGATGAGAGGAAATGGCCTCAAGTTGTGCCAGGGGAGGTTTAGATTGGATATTAGGAAATTTTTCTTCACTGAAAGGGTTATCAAGCATTGGAACAGGCTGCTCAGGGAAGTGGTTGAGTCACCATCCCTGGAGGTATTTAAAGGACGTTTGGATGAGGTGCTTAGGGACATGGTCTAGTGGTGGTCTTGGTAGTGTTAGGTTTACAGTTGGACTCGATCTTAAAGGTCTTTTCCAATCTATACGATTCTGTGATTCTGTGATCCTGCGTTGGCAGTACTTAGAGAGCATGTCCTCCTGCCCGTGCTGCTGAATTCGGGTTCCTCTGCAACCAGCTGGACTGTTCCTCTTTTACACCATGGGGCAGGAGGGGGACAGGGCAGAAAAACCAGTAAGTATTGCTGCTGTGCTGTCCGTCCACTGGTTTCCCTGGGCAATTCTGTCTTAAACAACCAGTGCCACTTACTCATCCCTCATCCACAAGAATGTTATGCTCCAGTCTGTACTTCCAAGACTTTCACATTCCCTGCTGGGGGCAATCCATGAAGCCCATTTTCCCTGCTGTCTCACCTATGCCAAGAGCAACACATTGACTTCCTGCAACATTTTCCCACTTGGTAACTTTGCTCCGCTCTGTCATGTCCCTCCCTACCCACCCAGTCTCCCATACCACGTTCAGGATCCTCCTCTCTGCTATGATGAGATTTTGCGTCTAAGAGGGATTTCTCAGTGTAAATGAAAGGAGAATTGGCCTTTTGACTGCACATTATACTATACTGCTAGAGAGCTACAGTGCCACCAAGTCAAACAATTTAAGCGTTGGCAACCTTAGGAACATGGAAACAATGTTATCGGAACAGGTCAGGGACTTCATTCTGGTTTCAGCAACACCAGCCTAATCGGCCAAGGAGGGTCTCTGGCTCAATGCCAGCCCCTCGGCTGCCTGGTGCCTGTGTGAAAGGACCCTCAAACTCCCTTAACCAGCCAGCTAAGGATTCCCTGCTTTAAAAGGCATCCTGGGACCATGGAGAGCCAAAATAGCCAGGTCAACACCTTTCCTCTCACAGCTCTGGGCACAGAAGACACTTCTGCAGGAAGAGGCCATATCCAGAGTACCACCGCAGCCATACGCACCAGCCAGAAATCACTCCTTAGAGCAGCTCTGAGACCGCTTTAAGCTACTCTGGGGACTGATTTGGTAACCAGCCATCCCTGGGACTGGTGGACCAAACAGGTGGCACATTTATCTTCATCTCCTCTTTCCAGCAGGCATCCCAAGCTCAGTTTAACTGGATCAAGCGAGTGATTTCAATAGTTTTTCCCTTAGTTTGATGAAGCAAAAAGGGGTAGCAGGCAATCAAAAGCCTGGCCCTGCCTGTTAAAATAAAAACTGTCACGCTGCCTCCCAAGAAACCTCAACAATGTGGTGGTATTTGCACACTAATTCATAATATGCACTGGTCCAACCATGACACTAAAGTTCTGTTACCACTGAGTACATACACTATACAAATGACGCTAAATGGTTTCCTTATCATTCACCTTATGCAAAACAGTTTTATGCCTATTTATTTTCACTGGCTAAAGGGGAATGACTCCTGAGTTTGCACCAGTATGAGATCAGAATCCCACATGCAATTTCCAGGAGCATGTTAAATTAATTAATCCGTAAACAAAACAGTCTGCGTTTTATACGATCAACTTCGGGCTTTCTATTTTGATATGTAACTAAATATAGGATTAAGACAGTCTGTGTTCTTTCTTAAGAAAGAGCAGCTCTGCAAATCTAAAAGAAACACAGAGGGCTTTTGGGGCAACTTTTCCAGATCAAGAAAGTAACTGGAAGAAAGAAGCAGATCCTGATACTATCAGAAAAACCCTGCTCAGCTCCGCTCTGGCTTAGGGAGATCTGTTTGTGCAGAGCTGCCTGTGGGTAAATAGAGCTATAGAGCCACATAGGTAGAGAATAAGGTTACTGTCATTTATTGTTTTTAAACTTTCCACCACTTTGGCCATTTTGGCAGACCACCCTTGTGCACATTGCAACACGAGGCATGAGATTAGCAGAGTTACATCTGCTTCCAGAGGGGCTTCTAATCACGCACTCAGATAAGGTGTTAAGGACCATGAATTGTTATATTGACATTACTTTCACCTATTACTCTAGCATCCTTAAATGTTATTCAGCTCTTCCAGAATTGTTATGCCGTACATCACAAAAGGTAGTCTGAATCTTGCTACATAGGATCGCTGTATAAGTAATTTTCATATCCAGGACAATGTATGTCTATATTTTTTCAAAATACTAATTTCTCTCTTCAAATCTCTAGAGCTTATATGTGATGGTTAATCGCTGGCTACAGATTTTAATAATTAAATGCATTTTTCTAATGATTGGTCACTTGGGGGAAGGGGAGAATTACAACATTCAGAACCAGGTATTTTAATTTCAATATATATTAAAGATATGCATACATTACATCACTATACTTGGAATTTAAATAAGCAATAATTTTCATCACCTAAAAATGTTAGCAACTGTTTTTGCAGTTCTGTGACAATGCCAACTTTATGTTAGGCTTCCGTAAGCATAAGAACACAAAGGGGAAAAAGTTTGAACTTTATGCAACAGTTATTTAAGAGAAGTTTTTAGTCCTTTTGGTTGTATAGACAGACCTTCCTATGTACAGTGAATCAATATACTTCTGTCTACTTGTTGACTCTGGTGGACTTGAAGCAGCATCATTAGTTTACCCTGTAACATGCCAAGATGCAGTTATTTACATAAAAATGCCATTAAAAAGCAGTCCAACACAAACATGCTCTTTTGCCATGGAAACTTAAAAATGCAACCCTGATACTAATCTCTTAAAGAATCCAGATTTTTAAAGACTCAAACAGTATATGAATCAGTATATGAAGAATCCCACATGGCACTGAAAATAATTTAAACAACTACTTTCATTTAAATGATTTAGGAAAAAGTATTGCCATAAATTTACTTTAAGGTTATCTGTGTATATGTACATCTAACAGTGAGACCTTACTGTGAAAACCTCCTAAAATTCAAGAAAATCAGTGTTAAAAGGAATGTACAGGTTAAAATGAATGGTATTTACAAGGAAGAAAAAATGACAGCACATGGTATGTAATCATCAGTATAATCCACTACTGCTGGAGTTCACAGAGATTAATTGTGTGGCTGGATAATAAAACTGGAAATGTTTATGACCAAGAGTTATTTGTAATTCCTCTGTGTAAGATAAGGATAATCACATTTCTCGTTCCGAATCATAAACTGATCAACCCAGTTTTCCACCCACTCAGATTTCTCCCTCTGCAGGGCAGTCTCAACAGCTTTAGTGCCAGACTGTGAAGTTAATTGGACATATGGTCTCCAGAATGCAACCCCAAGAACAAACCGCCTACACCTAATTACTTAGGCACATGTCTGAATCCCATTCCTTTCCAAAACTCACCGAAGTCAGGACCTGTAGGCATACGCTTCCAAAGCCTGGAGCCCTTCCCTGAACATAAATGGATGGGACACAAGGTTCACTTTTAAAATAGGTCTAGAGGAAGAATAAGAGGTATCCATCTTCTTATTTGATAGCCAATGGGGTAAAGCACTCAGAAAAGAGGGGAGGCTAGGCTCAGTGCCTTCCTTGGCCTAATGGGGATTCAGTCCCACATCTCCCACTTCTTCAGAGTACAAGAGGCATCCAGCTACAAGGGGCGTAAGGATGAGGAGAGAGCACAAGAAAGAATACAAACTGTTGCTTCTTCCTCCTTTAGCAGCCATGATTTCAAAGCTAAGCAGCTATTACTGCATTTTAGAAGTGTCCCAAACCTATTTTTTTACTAGGTATGCTGGAAGTACAGATGAGTTGTGTTTAGAGGAGCTGACTGCTCCCCACCTAGAGCTTAGATTGGAGTGGGGAAGATGGGGAAGATGGGCATCTCAGGCTGAGGCATTTCTTGTCATCACAAAAGCACAACTGAGAAACACCACACATCTAAAAATAAAGGAATACAGAGTTAACGCCCTAGCTGGTAAAACCTCCGGACACATAGACTTGTATGAAACCTTCTTAAAATCTTATCTTTAAAATTGCAGCTGTATAGGTTGAGGATAAACATCCAGAAACACTGCATGGGATAACACTGGCTGAAACAGTGCTTAGTCATCCCAGCGACAGGACACCCCATCCTAAGCCACACAGGGAGAAATAATAAAACTGCTGGATGATGCCACATCCTTCACTGGGGAAGATATTTATACTAAGAAGCATGAGGACATGCATTATAAGTGGTCTGACGAACATTACCTTTCTAGACCCTCACCTACCCAAAACTTTTACATCAAACAAACATTTTCTATTACTTTTAAGTAGTTGCACACTACAGTCAGACTGAATAAAAGTAGGTAGACATTAAATGTTTTTAGTATTTTGAATGGGCAACCTAGTTGGCGTCTTAAAAAAAAAAAAAAAGCTGTAACCTCATAATTTTGAAGCCTGAAATATCTGTAACCAGAAGGTAAATAACAACCTTTTGCAAACTGGCATTAGGAAATAACGCCGTAAGTCTGGCTGGATCTGACTCAGGACTTGTGAATGAGGAGCTCTGCACTCCAGTGCAAACACTCCCAGCGCTCCCGGGGAAGCCGAAAGCCACCGGCCGGACACTGCACGGCTCCCCGGGGGAGCCGGGAGGCCCGGGCCGGGGCGCAGCGCCCTCCAGCCCGCCCCACCACCGGGCACAGCGCTCGGCCGGGAGAAACTGCCCCTGCCCACCCGCACCGCCGCGGTCTCCGTCCAGGGCGGCCCAGGGGCCCGGACGGGCGTGGTGAAGCGGGGCAAGTCCGGTCCCCGGCACCCCGGGGACGTCCGCCCAGGCCCGGGCAAGGCGAGGCGAGGCCAGGCGGCGGGGCGGGCCCGGCGCTGGGGCGGGCAGGAGGGAGGCGGCTGGGGCGGCGCGCAGAGGCTCGCCCGCACCTGCTCTCTGCTCCCTCCTTCGCCTTCTCTTCCTCCTCCTCCTCGCCCACCTGGCCGTGGCTCGGCCGTCCCCGCCGCGCTTGGCAGCAGCAGCCGCCGCCACAGCAACATGTTGCCCAGGGGAACCTCGTCCATGCCGCCGCCTCCCAACCCCGCTGCCTACTTCCCGCCCCCCCGGGTCACTTTGCCCTCCGGCCTGGAGATCCTGCGCACCTATTCGGGAGCCGTCATCTTCCTGGAGATCGTGAGTGCGGGGGGGGGACGGGCGGCCACCGGCCTTCCCGCGCTTTTCCCTCCCCTCAGCGCCCCGCCACGGCTCCGCGCCCCACCGCCTGCTGACCGCTGCCCGGCGCCCGTCTCCTTCCCGCGTAGGCGGTGGTGCCCAGAGCCGGGGGGGACGTGCCTCCGCCCGGAGACGGCCGAGCAGCAGCCCCGCGTCGCCCGCGCTCCTCACCTGCCATTTTGTGAGTGGGAAAGGTGCGGCCGGCCGAGGCTGCGGCAGAGAGCAGCCCCCGGGCTGCCCCGCTCCGGCCTCGGGGCCGGTGTCTGGGACGCGGGGCTATGCCGGGAAGGGCAGCGGCACCCGTCCCCGCTGCCTCCGGCCTGCCCCGCGTGTTTGCTCACCTCGGGCCGGGCGGTGGCAGCGGCGCGGCGCTTCCCCCCTGCCCTGGCCGGGCGGCAGCGGGAGGCCCGAAGAGATGGGAAGAGCCGCACAGAGTCCCAGACCCAAAAATCCACCATGGAGAGTTACACTGTTTTTTGCCTGTGCGCGTGTTACGGGTCCTGTGCAAACTCCTACAAGTATGTTTCATTTCATGTGTGTAAGATCTCACTGGTCTGTACACAGGGCTGAGAACCTTTGAGCTAAGGCTGAGTATGAGGCTCTCCAGAACTGTGGCACTAATTAGGAGGAGAAAAAAAGAAGAAAAAAAAAAAAAAAAAACCTTGGCAGAACTCATCTGATTTTATTAATTTTTTTTTTCCTTGGAGTCAGAGCTGAATACTGCTTGGGTCCCAGTCTGTGAGATGGATCCCACCCTGCAAGCTGTAAAACTGCACCTGAGCAAAGAGCTCAGAGCACAAGTCCAGGCACTAAATCAGGCCCTGAGTCAGTAGGGACAGAAGGTTAATTAGGTTGGCCAACCTATTATACATCTGACAGCCAAGCTGAAGTGGACAGGTGTAGTATGAGGGAAATGGCATGGCAGTGGGCGCTGAGATTAGCAGTCTCTACAGTAGATTTCTAAATTTATTTTTAAAGAAGCCGACAGGGTTGCACATTCAAAATACTGAAAACATTTCATGTGTCTGCTTTTTGTTTAACAGACGCTTTCTGCTATTCCTTCTGCTTCCTCACTGCCCATCACTATCTGGTCTCTGAGTAACAGACTTGCACCTGCGGTCTTGTGAAACTAGAGAAAGTTTGGTTCTTTGCAGCAACTAAAAAAGGAACCCTAGAGAACAATTTGAAGGCTAATACATAAACCCTTGGGAGTTTTGAACTGAGACTAGCAATGCTTCTTTACATATATGCTGCTGCAATGTAACATGAGAGAGGAACCAACTAATTTTATAGGGGGCATATTTCGAAAGGTATCTCTCATCCAACCTCGATTCAAAAGAAAGTTCTCTGAATCTGAAAATGTAGCCTCTGACTTTGTAGTTGTAAATCTGTAGGATTTAAACAGGAAAGTAGTAAATTGCTTAGAAGTTGATTGTAGCTGTCACTTCACAGCATGTTGGATTATGAAGTTAAATCTTTCTGTAATAAATGAACATACTTCAGATGGCAATTATGATTTTCTCCAGTTATCCTTTTTTATAAAGAGGCAGGATTTGCAGGGAGAGATAGTACCTTTCGTTAGGTCAAGAGCTGATTAAACCAGACAAGCCTTAAAGTACATAAATTGTCCATCAGCCCATCGTAGCACAGCATCCCCACCACTCATTCACTGCGATCGGTATGCTGAAAATAAAATTGGCAGTGCTGAATTCTTCCCCGGGTTATGACAATTCTGGAAAGCTTTGTGTTTTTCTAGTCAGTACAACGTAATTTACAACTCACCTTATTCTGTATTCTAGTTTTCTCTTTCACTTTATTGCTTATTGTGTTCTCTTTCAGCATTTTATTACAAATGCATTGAAAAAGAGAATGCAGTTTCTTCTCTTTTCTGTATTTCATCTGATTAGGACTACAAAACTAAACACTATGAGACTGAATCCAAATGTGATGTACATCTTTGTCATGCTAACTTTAGTATATATAGAGAGAGATTTGTATATTTGTGAACCATGTTCTCACATTTCTTACATTTCCCTCAAAATGAGAGTAAGGGAGCAGCACGCAAGTCACCTGGGTTTGTAAATCCCATTTTCAAGACTATTTTAAGAGCTTTTAAGAATTTCAGAGTGGCTTCATTTTACCGCCACTTAGTGCCTATCATTTCTGAGAATGGCACTTGGGCTCTCTGAGTACTTTTGAAGTGTTTCCTCTTGGTTTCTAAAAGTCATCTGAGGACGTGTTGATGTGTGATATTAGTTCTTGGGCAGAAAGGACTGCATAAAAGTTACCTCTCAGTTCATCATCTGTATTCCTTTCCTTGCAGCTGTTTGGAACGATAGTATGGATTTTGGTAGCTTCTACCCGAGTTCCACTGCCGCTGCTGCAGGGATGGGTAATGTTTGTAGCGGTGACTGCGTGGTTCCTGTCCATTGTGTTCCTGTGTGTGTTCCTCTTCGGTTATGCAAATAGAATTGCTGTCAACTGGAACCAGACGGTAAGATTTTTTTCTTTATTTAAGGATTCCCTTCATTTTATAAACTGAAAATGATTTCATAAAAAGTACTGATCCTAAGTCCTAGCTTTCTGTTTTAGCAGAAATTTTTTCAAAACATTCAAAACTGGAAAAAGAAAAGAGTAGGGCTACAAGGATGACAGAGGAAATACAGGACCTGTTTTATGATGGAGCCTGAAAGAGCCCAGCTTTTGAAACTGGAGGAGTATACCTGTCCTCTATGAGCATATGAAATGCGTGAGCAGCAGGAAGAGGACTAGTTTAACAAGGCATGACAACAGATTGGTTTAAATGGCCAGAAATAATTGTGGACTGGAAATCAGAAAATATTTTCTGACTATTAGAGAAGTGGTAGTAATGCCCTGTGAATAATGGAGGGTAGAAAGATACATCTTACTAGATGTATCTTTGTAAAGGAAGTGATACATTTGTGAACACATTGTGTGATGTGGTTGTCTGAGTTAGCACGGATTGGACTAAAGCACCCAGAAAGTCTCTTCTACTTCCTAAGAAAGTATTCTGCTGACTTTTGGGTCAATTCCTTAAAGCTAAGGCAGCATTGGTGAGTGGCTGTTAGACCTTAGGTCAAAGACAGCATAACCTGCAGTCTGATACAGCTTAACATCTTTTTACGAGACTTAATGTTTATCTTTCGTAGAGGAAGCCTGGGGAGACTACAGATATTATTATACTCTCCTCAGCTTTTCTTCATTGTGAAGACAAGACTTGATTCTTACTGTAATGCATTTTTATGGCTTGTGCCAGTAATTCTCACAGACTGTACCTTCCTGTTAAAAAAGGGAAGCTGTTGCTCCAGTTTTTACCAACCACATGGATACCTGAGGTTATTGACTGCTAATTTATGTATTCCTTTGTTGTCATTAACTGTTTTCTACTTTGAGTTTTTAGCACTTAAGTAGTTGAGCATGAGATGGTATCACACTCTTATATTACTGGAAGCGAATAAGAGGTGGCAAAACTGTGATCCAAATAGGAATTTCGAAAAAACCTTGCAAAAAGGACCAGAACTTCTAAAATATTAAAGTATGGCTGTTTGTAATTGCTGATCACCTTCACCTTCCTCCTACGTAGCTTAGTTTTCCTATTGACACTTTTCTTCATCATAGCTGGAATTGCATGCTTCAGTATCAACATCTGTGGTTATTTATCTGTTCAAGTTACTCACGGACAGTCCCTTAAAACAAAAGGTCTTTAAAGCAAATAATAGAGCTTCATGAGTTTGGGGCTCTAACTGATCACTTCAAAGCCCATCAGTGGTAACAGACTGGATTCTATTAAAACAAACTTTAGCACTTTGATTGAATACACATACACACAGTGTCAGCTTTCCAGCACAATACAGGCAGTAATTAGGCTAATAATGAGCTACAAGTACAGAGACCTTTACAGGGATTTATGCTGTGACATCCTCACAAGTTATGATGCAACAAAGCCCTTGAGCATGTGCATAACTTAAGTAAATTAATAGTGTCCTTGGTTTCATTGAAACTGTTTGCCAGTTTACAATCGTGCACCTATTTAAGAGTTGCTGGGTGAGGGCATAGCCCTTTATAGATTGAAAATGCTATACAAATGTTCATTTTATAACAATTGTGTAAGTGTGTCTTGCATATTGGCTACTCTATGCTGGCAGTGATTTGTTGTACTGTTAATTTTGTCCCCTTGTATATGATAAATTACTGAAAAACTTTTTATGTCAGGAAATTGCTACATGACTTGTATAAAAGCTGCGTCTGTGGGACTCTGTAACTTAATCTAAAAAGCTATCATAACTAAGTCAGCATCTTAAATAAATGCAGAGTGAATTGTTTTATCTCTAACATGGTAGCTGAAATCCAGCCCCTTCCAGCTGTCAACAAAAGTAACACTAGATAGATCATTTGACCACTATTTTCAGGTACCCAAATGTTCTGTAACTTCTTGGCACTAAACTCTTTAGCAGCACTTCACAAGGATTTTTTACCTTCTGTTGCAAATAAATAATTACTAGAAACACTAAAACTATTTTTACTACTATAAAATAAAAAGGTGTACATGTTTGTTTTACATTGGCATGTATTTAGATAAATACATGGTTTTGCTATTTCATAAATTAGATTTAGAATTGAACTTGGAAGCTACAGGCCATTAGATTAGGTAAAAAATGGGAAGAATCATGGCTTAGTTATACTGGAGTACTGTAGCTTCATGTAGAGATTCATGAACAAATGTGGTTTAAGACTGCAGGAGTTTAAATGCGAGTTTGAAAAATAGCATGGGATTCTGACAGCCCTGCATTTAGTAATACCTTATATCATAAGTAGCTCCATTGGTACTAATACAGCTACTTAAAAAATAAGATGCTACACAGTGAAAAGATGGGGGAAAACAGGGACCTAATGGAGGTACATCACTCTGTACATCACTGTATTAAACCAGATGGTGTGACAAATACTGTCCTTTACAGCCTGACTCACAACATGCTCATTTACAAAATTAGATGTGAATTAACATATCATGCAGATCTGGTAGTGTTTTTCATATGTTTTGTATGAGGTTTCAATGTATACAAGTGTGGAGGCGAGGGAGAGTTAGGCACCATGCTAACAATTACTAAAAACCAAAAAACCCTCCCTCATAAGATCTTGGGTTTTTTGGTCATAGAAACCATAACCATACAAATGTGAAACTGTACTGATGCTACATAGCTTCACTGTAATTGCTGCCAGGAGAAGGAAATTAGAGGGTTTGGCAGGAGAATGAAGGAAATGAAAGAGTTTGTCTTCTGAAAATA
The DNA here is from genome assembly GCF_035582795.1 of Mycteria americana. Classification (NCBI taxonomy): domain Eukaryota; kingdom Metazoa; phylum Chordata; class Aves; order Ciconiiformes; family Ciconiidae; genus Mycteria; species Mycteria americana. The sequence continues at coordinate 160,598,930 of NC_134366.1, forward strand.
CCTCTCCTGTATGCAGTCAGCACTGTCTTCCTCATAGAGCTATTTGTGCTCCTTCATGAACAGTGGTGCCAAAAGCGTACAGCTGGTAACACTGACATAGTTGCACGTTAGGTATTTAGCAGCCCAAGAATAATGGATGTCCTTGATTACCCATGGGTTTACGTAGACCTTTCAAGTTTCTGGAATCCTGTGCTATGAAATGGACATGTCAGGCCAGGATATGGGGTCCAGTATTTGTCACACAGTGAACACACACCTGCATGCAGTCTGACATGGTGCATGTAGGCGGAAGCATGAAAGATGTGTGTGTCTGTCTGCCAGCTCGAGTGAGCAGGGGGAAGCCACAACAGTAAGCATCTGGTGGGGAGAAGTGCCTCCCCCAGCTGCAGCAGAGCACTGTAGCTTCTCTGATGCTTCAGCACTCTCACGCTGGAGTAGGTCCCTACTGTTTTTTTCTATGAGGTACAGACGTTACAGTAGAGCTGAAGACTGAGGGAATGTGTCTTGTGCCCAAAGCTTGAGATCTGGCAAGCGTAGCATATAAAGGCTGTCCAGCTAGGTCAGGAAGCCACCCTCTGCCCCCTTATCTTCTCAGTTCTGTTGATGTCAGTGGGGTATCCTGGTGATACTCCAAGAGGAAGTAATTGTTTTTAAAAAATGGAAAAAAAACCAACCAGCCAGCCAGGACGGAAAACCAGAAGTAGGGAATTACTGCAGCTGTTTTGCCAAAACTTGGGCTCCCAGTAATTAGCAGTCATTAAGAAAAGCAGTACAGTCTATGACTTAACCTCAAGTGATCAAATGATTCTTAATTAAGAGAAAATTATTTCCTGGTCTAAGTGGAATGGGAAACTGTAGTAGCAGCTTATATCATAACTTATCAAAACTGACTAGGGTGTGATTTAAGTAGCTTTATCTTCTATCAAATATGGAACAACTGATGAGTTTGAAAAGAAAATTCTTTCAATAAAAAGATCTCACATCTACGAAGAAACAATTCTCTAAACAGGGAAATGCAGCACATTCTGACTTTAATATCAGACAATCAGTGGGTAAGGATGTCGCACAGTAATTTCTAGTACATATGAATGCTGTCTGCTGTTGTGATGGACTCACACGTGGTGTACTCTGGGTTCTCACTCTTGGCATACTGGTAGTCCATTGCACTCAAGTGAATTAAAAGTGCATAAAGAATTCATTAGTGCTGGAGATAGACTATATAACATGGATATCATCAAAAAGCATACATATACTTGTGTATAATTTTAAAAATTGTGTCTATGGCTTTTGCAGACCTGCATAGGTATAGGCACAAAGTATATGTTGTATGGACTTGGGAAATGAGTGCAGCACAAATGTCAGCTTTGCAGATTCAACAACAGAAGGAGGTATTAGAAGAATGTTTTAGATATTTTAAAACTGTACTGGAACATGTCTTGGATCTTGCTGCATGGAACACTGGACTCTGAAACACAACCCGCAAAGAGATTTAGGCACCAGAGCTGCTTTTTCATGTGCTCCAGTAATAGAATCCAGAAATGAGACTTAGATATTTAAACCTAGTGTTCAGCTAGCATTCACCACAGAGGAGGGAATCGCCTAGAGAAGGCCAGGAGAGAAGCATATTTAAAGTAAATCCTAACTCCTGTCCTCTCAAGTCTCAGGCATTTTATTCCACAGTATCATGAAGTACTTCCAAATTACTGTATTTTGGGTAGAGCCAAGTCAGAGAGAGTTCAGGAAATGTCTCAGTTCTTGGATTCCGATTGTATCGGGAAGTAAACTTCAGCTCTGTCAAGGCCGAGGTGTTTCTGGGCATTTACAGAAGAAAATTTAAGCATGGAGGGGAGACTTCTGGAGTTTAGGTTATGGCTGAGAAGGGATTTGGGGGACTGCAAGCTTGTATTGTGCTGCTTAAATTATGATAAAGTTGGCCTGTATGTCCCTTCTTTTTTATCTAAGCCATATGAAGGGTGAGTTCTGTAAGCTCTAATAGCCTTAAAGTGATCTAAAAGGCCAGGATACGTACATACAGCTGAGCACATGCCTCTTAATTTGAAAGAATATAGGGTTTGGGAAGAAGGAGAGTTTCCCTTTATCACTAATTATGTTAGTGAGTTGCTTATAATTGCAAGCAGCTGTGAAAACATGTCCATGTTAAGCGCTCGGATGGATTTAACACTGCTTATCTAAAGTTATTGTTATCAGTCCTCGTTTCATGTTTCAGTGTTGGGTTTCATTTGTACTGAGACTAGAAGAATTAGATATGTATTGCAGCCCAGACTGATTCTGTTATTTACTTTTCAGGATTTTCTTTTCCATGGGGCTACTTTTGTCTTTTATTTTGGAGCTTTTCTACTGCAAGCAGCAACGACATCTCTGCATCACTTTCCCCGCAAATTCAATTCCACCATGCAAGAGAAGATTCTAGCTGATCACGAATATAACATAAGCATAGCAGCCTCGGTATGTATTTCATATATTTGTATCTGGGGAACAGAAGTCTGTTGTAAGCCCTTGTGGCCAACCATTCAACTTGGGAACTTAACAGGAAGCTGGAATAGAAAGAGGAGCTGTGAGAGAAAGGATTGTCTTTGAGAGCAGCAAATAGCATCTAACAGTGACATGCAAAAAATATTGGAATAAGCTAATGCTAATGTGATAGGTGCTCAGTTGCTACGCTTCACTATTAGTGTTTTAAATATATGATCACTACAGCTTATAATTTTTAGATGAGATATTTTGTAAAAGCAATGTTGATTATTAGAATAGAAGAAAGATAACAACTGAGCCTTCATCAAAGCATCAGGTGTGAATTTCATGCCTGTGCTCAAACTTTCAGTTGTTTTTTTTATACCATATAGATAGTCCTGATCATGCCATGGGGAAAAAACCTTGGACTAGGTCCTTGCGAAGCTCCAGATATGTACTACTACATCAGGCATAAAAGTTATGTGTAAGGGACCTGCTGTCTCTTATGGCAAGGATTAGAGTGCTTTTATTGATAGCCTAAGCTCAGACTGCATTTTTCTCACTGTAGTTGCATCATCACTGAATCACTGTATCTGGCGATGTGGGTGTGCATAGCTGAGTCAGAAAATATACCAGGCTCTAGCTTTCTCCCTGGCTGGATTCCTGAAGGGCAAGTAGAGGTGTGCCAGGAGGCTTAACTTAAAGAACTGAAACTACTGCTCTTATGTTTTTATACCATCCAGAGGCTCTTGCATACCTCAGGGAACTGTATATATTTATTAAGCTTCTAAAACCCTCTGTGGGTATCTGTTGTCCTTAAAACTAAATACACCATAGATTTTGCACAGTAAACACCTTCAGTTCATCTTAAGATAAAAGCAGGTGAACATAAGGTGTAAGGTTCACATTCTCTCTGCAAGAGGAGAATAAAAAGGAAAGGCCTTTTGCTTTGGCAAGCCAGTCTCTGAAGGGGTGAGGTGGGCATGTCAGTCTCCAAGTCCAGAGCCTCTCACCATTACCTGCTTGCCAGTAACACACTCGAGCACATCTGATCCCTGTATGGCCATATGGCACAAGGACAGAGGTGGTGTCTCATAGCTGTGCCTGAACTTTAGACTTTATACTTTAGGCTTTATACTAAGGAGGGCTTTATACTAAGCAAGTATCTCGTATTCTACCCTTAAGTGTAGGTCTTCAGTCCTTGTTCAGTGTGTTCAGATCCCACTGAATATATGGTCACTTCAGTCATTTTGTCTGACAGCAGGATACTAGGGACTCCAAGAGACCCTTTCCCCCTTCCATACTGTTTTTCCAAGGGAGAATTCAGTTCTTCAAGTCCCCCAAATCCCTGTCAAGATAGGGGAGGAGTAGACTCTTTTGTAACTTGCCTCAGTATTTTTAATTAAGAGATGCTGGGAAATGGTGAATCAGATAATTGTAGTCTTCAGTGTCTTTGCATTTTTTCCAAAAGTATATAATTAGAAAGTCAGGACATACAGAAAAAAATTGTAATCCTTTGAAACACTTTACTAAAACAGTCCTGTGATCCACATGGAAAAAAATAAAAGGTTGCTAATATTTTGTCCTTTAAAATTACTTTTGTGTACTGTGATTAAAAATATATATGTTCATTTTATATGGGTGATAGTTCTACAGGGTAGCATCTATTCAAAACTTTAATGGTGAAATTAACACTTGTATGGAAAGCAAGGGATAGGTTATGACAGGATTGAATTCGTATGTTCTAAGAGATAGAATCCATCGTTAGCACTGGACAATATGAGAAACTTTTTTTTTCAGCAATTCAGTTTCTCATTTCTTCCTTCTGGTTTACATTACATATTCACGTTTGCTGTGGCATGACCTTCAGTTCAAATCTACTCAATTCAGTTCCTGAGCAATAGCAGCTTCCTGGCATTTCTCAGGAAGTTGTTCTAATGGCTGGTTATCTGGTCAAGGAGGCCAGATTTGAAGCTGCTTCTGTATTTCTGCAAGTAAAAGAGTTCTGCTGTTTAGAGGGATGTCTTCTTAGTTGTTTGCTGGTAAGGGCATTCACTTGGAAACAAATGTGAGACTAATGTTTGATCAGTCTAGATAAGATGAAACTGAAATACACAGTGTACATACACATGTGATTACTTTGTACCATAACTTATGCAGACATTCTGTTTCATATACTCTTTCAAAATGTCTTCTGAACCAAGCAAGCAAGTTAAAAGCAATAACATGGGGTTATAACAGAGAGGTTCATGAGAAACCTTCAGAGGATCCCAAACCTATCTTCATCTTAAGCATTTTGGCTGGGGGAGGTAACTTTTGAATCATTTGTGTTCCTGTATTCATTTAGAATAGAAAAAAAATGTAGAACAATATAATGTGTGATTTACCTTTTTCTTTTTTCTTCTTTTTTTCCCTGCTCCTCCTCTAGATTTTTGCCTTTGCCACAGCTGTTTGTTATGGTTGCAGCACAGCCCTGGCATTAAGGAGATGGAGGCTATAGCAATTGAAGAGAGGTTAATGCCTGAGTGTTCCACTTCAGATCAAATTAAGTGCTACTTGTCTGTTTTACTGTAATCTAATTCCAAAAAGACGTTTTTTGCTTAAAATCTGTTTTAAAGTGCTGAAATGCAAATAACCTCTAATCAGGATTTCCTTAACAGAAAACAAGTTTCCATCTCTTCCCTTTCTAATTTTTACTTTTATTGTGTACTCATTAGAACCATATTCATTGTACGGTATTATAGAGTTCAGGGATAAACAGATGTGTCATTAGCAGATAACAGAATTCTAGTGCTAAATCAGAAGAGGAAGAAAATGGAAACTAAACCAACATGTTAACTGCATAGGCAGCTAAAAAGCTCCCCCCTTGTTAAGTCCCGGGATTGGGACTTAAGTGCAGCGTTACAGTGCATTCCGCACAGGGAGAGCCTTGAGCCTCCTTGTAGAGTCATGGGTTTTCTGTGTGCTGCTCCTTGCATGATCAGAGCCCAAGCTGACTTTGTGATACCAACTTAGTCTATATATTATTAACTTTGTTGTACAGAGAAAATATTTTCAATACCCATCCAGTGAAATCTTTTGATACTCTTTTATAGCCATATCCAGCTATGGGCATCTGATCCTTAAAGCTTACTGTATTCCATAGTAGATGGAAACTGTTTGGGACTGTCAGTCAGTAGTTCATTAGTTTTAGGAATTTACCTTGATCAGATCTATTTATACTTCAAAACAGAACAGTGCATTTGTGTTGTGTGTGTATATACATGGTATATTTTTGTTTAACAGGAATATTTGCACTGTTTTACTTTGTTGGAGTACAGCTTTGTTTTTGTTACTTCAAGTGCTGCATTGTTACTTATTATGTGAGTCAATATCATTTGAATGGAATGTTACCAAATGGTGAATAATGTCTGACCTCAATTCTTGCAGTGTGTTATTTGTTGCATTCTAAACCTGCAGTGTTGTAAAGGTGTTTTTATTTGCACAGATGCCTATGCAACGTCTTACTGAAAGCAGTGGAATGCAAAGCAGTTCACCCACTATGGAGTTTGCTTTTGGCATGAATGAAGTTTAATTGAGCCTCTCTTGAATATCGCTGTTGTATAATGACATGCAATATTATATATAGAAAATTAAGTTAACAAAACTAAATGATAGCATTGCACTCTGCTCCCTAACACTCATGCTGTTTTGCAGATGGTGAAAATTTTTTTTTTTATAATGCAAGTAAGTAATTTTTGCTCTTGTGAATAGTGCCAAATTGATAACCTGGGAGAATAAAGGCTCCCTGTCGTTCGTAAAACAACTTGCTCACCACATCTTGCCAGTGCACCTGAATGTTCTGCAGAGACCAGCAGTGGTTGTGTAAGGGAATACAGGACTTTCTTCATTCCCAGGCCTACTCATTCTCCTTGAGCCAACAAGGGTGTCTGCTATGAAGGTTACTTTATCAAACTTGTCAGGTACAAGGATCTCTGAGGACCAGCCACCCTCAGTAGTGCCCTGCAGTCCCTGCTGACCCAGGACAGGTTCTTACGGATGACATAGCAGTGAGTGGCAGCCCTTCTGACTACTGGAACCACCCAGTCATCCTGAATTACTGCAATGGGATGGTTTTTTGTATCTTGTTTTCTGAAATTTTAATCTTCCAAAGACTTTGTACTCTGGCTGATTTTTTTTTTTTTTTTCTAATTCTCTACTTGCATTGAAACTTGTTTTGTGAACATTTTATCTAGAGCCATATACTTTTAAAAATACTTCATACTGTAGAAAATACATTTACACTGGAGTGTATGGATGAAAGTATATAACAAAGACTTATGCTAAGCAGCATTAAAGTTACTTAATATATTTATGGCAGTAGTCTGGTTATTAATTCTGTCTTTGGAAAGTATCAAAAAACTACCTTGCAACTTTGACTGACCTGATGTTAGACATCTAAAATTAAGGCTAAGATTTCTTGAGAAGGCACAATTACTGGTGCTAGTTTTGTATAGCAGTTTGCCACGTGACACAGCATGAATATTAGTGAGGAGAAGAGTAAGGTTGGGTACAACAACATTGCAAACAGGCTCTGATCTTTGGTGTGGTTTCTCCTTCATCCTGCAACCTGGATGTGCACTGCACACCACAGGCTGTGCACGCCACAGCTACAGTCTCTGCAGCCAACTGGGGTGATGGGGGAAAGATCTTAACTTTTTGCCTCTTTAAACCTACAGAGTATGAATCCCACACATGGTGTCAATTAAAAAGCTGTCCAAGTTTAGTTGGCATTTGTATCTAACCTCTGAGTTCAAACCCGAGGTGTAAAGATCATGACTGATGGGTGCTATTCAGGTCTCTTAAGCTACTTGTAGAAGTCCAGGCAGCAGAGTGTGGTTAGCATAGCATGGAAACTGTTTGTATAGTGAGGAAAAGCGGAACTTTCCCTCTTAAGTATCAAAGACAAACAAAGGGCAGAGAAGAGATAAAGGTAAAAGCTACAGCAATGAAGAATGTCTTTCATAGCTAAAAAGGAGTGAAAGAATGGAAATTTTCTGTTAGTATGCAAGAAATTTTGCTGTACTTTGAGGAAGATCTAAGGAAGGACACACCAGAGCAAGCAGTTACATTCTTTCAAAAAAAAAAAAAAAGAAAAAAAGCCAGTAGTTAATTTTGTATTACTTTATACAGGGAGCTAAAAAGATAGGTGGGATTCAGAAATGGTATGTGCATGCTGGGATATCTGTATGCAAATACTGATATGGGAGTAACACATAATCCTTGTGATAGGTATTATAGGTGATATATGCAAGCTGGTTCTACTAAATCTCACTCTTTCCTGTATAAAAATTCCCCCAAGCCTATGACCTTGAAGAACACAAGCTTAGACCTCTCCAAAGAATGGAAGGAGTAGGGGAGGACATAGAGAGATAAATTATCTCAATGAATTTAAGGTGAAAGGAATGAGACCACAGATGCCAAATAGTGTTTTCATCAAACATCTCTATCTGATGTGAAGCTGCCATGCAGGAATATCTAAGATACCATGCAGGTCCCTACTCTTAAGATCAGAAAATATTTCATGGTATTTTGGATACCACTGTGTAGTAGCTGCTGGTAAATAGGCTCTGTCTAAGGAGACTTTTCTTCAAAGGGTGCAGAGAGAAGCAACGGTTTGTTGCTTATTGCTAAAGAGAAATGAAAGCACACATTTTAGAAAGCTAAAACTTTGTTAGAACTTGCTCAGAAAATATGCACAGCAAGTGCGTCACAGAAGTCCTGACTCTGCTTCTGTCTTGCTGAATGCCTGGAAATAACCCAAAGTGATTATTGATATGTACAGGATCAGTCTATTCAGATTGTCATGATTTCTCTGGCTGTGTACATTAGTCATAACTCCTGACATGAGTAAAGTTATGCTGCTGTAAAATGCTGCCTTGAAATGCAGCTGTAAAACACAGCTGTGAAGGGTGAGAGAGGCAGAACCAGTCATCACACAAATCTGTGCCCTTCATAGAAAGTTAAACAAAAAGCACTGGGAAATCACTAGACTAGTGTCTTCTTTTTCTTTAGCTTCCAAAACCAGATGACAGTGCTAACTCCTGTTGCACTTCCTCTAATCATTGTATTTTTGCGTTTGCTTTATAACTTTAAAAAATGTTGATATTCATCATTTTCCCATCTGAATTTGCAAAAAATAATGTTAAGAGAGCTTAAAACTCTGAGAGCTCACTTGTTCCATTTTTGTATATATACTGTGAAATTGGTCTTTGAACACTAGTGTCCTGATGCATTTCACGCTCCATTGCCAGGCTGTCCCAGTTGTACAGAAAGGCTTCCCAGGTCTCCTCTGTGGATAACAGTGAACCACGAGTTCTCAAACTGAGAGGCAAATAGGACATTGCTCTTTTCAATCTTACCAAAAGAAAAACTTGAGAGCATGTTGTATTTCTTTCTTAGCTGTGTTTTGTACGATTGGTCATGATACACTGGTCTTTGTGGAGACACAAAGAAAACCATCAGAAGAAAAAGCAAATCTGATGTCTTAAAATCAGTAAACAGCAATGGAAAGTATTTAATTGTTTTTAGAAGTTGAGTTCAGCATGACTGTTCCTGTTTCTTCCACTGGGTTAAGTTTCTTTTGGTCTGTTATGGTGCTTATCTAAACCCCTTTCTAACCTGAGCAGCTCAGAATTTACTGTATTGATCCTCAAGGTGCTCCTGGGAGGAGGAGAAGTGCTATTCTCATTTCACAGGTGAGAAACTCGGACACAGAGACACTAAGCAACTTGGTTGCCAAAGGCCTCACACAGGAGATGTGTGGTGAAGCAGGAAAAGGAAACCTGGTTTCCCAAGTGAGAGGTCAGTGCCCAGCCCAGCAGCCCACGCTGCTGCCCGTTGTGGGCAGGGAGGAATCAGTATAGCATGGACTGGGTGACCTTTCCCCCTTCTGTCTCTGTCGTGGTGGTATTACTCTGCAATTAGTTACATGGGGTTAAAAGGTAGAATGACTGTTTGTGAAGGATTATGAGTCAAAGGGAGGTGTAACGTGCCAAACTGGCATTCCTAGATCAAACATCGTAGTTTCTGGGTGTTCTGAACTTAAATTTTCATTATCCAATTGTAAATAGGCTACATAGAGTTCCTCTTTGAGGTGTTGATCTACCTCCTGCATCTTAAGAGAGGAAACAGGTCCTCAGGAATTTGCAGGTTTCAGCTGCTTCCTACTATACAACATGCTTGAGCCCTAAATTCCTGGCGTTAGCAAAATACTACCTGCCTTAAGCCTGCCACGACACAGCACCTTTCAGTTCAGAAACCTGAGCTAAGTTTTCGCAACTAACTTGTCAAGCCACCTTTCAAGGGAACACAATGATCCAGTCAGATTATGTCTAGGTGTGGTTTTAACACCTTTCTAGCTCTGTGATTGTGGCAAATATCTATAAGGATTCTGGAGACTGTGGACAAAATATTCATACTTATGTCCAGCACATCCAGTGTCAGACCTCTCATGCCTGGCTCCAGGGAGGCTCTTGTGCAAGGACCGAGCCCTGTGGATCCATACGTGATTGCAGCATTCCTGGTAATCTTAATTACTGGACATTTTCATCTCATCCAAACACCTTTTCCGGGTCATCTCAGCAAGGTGTGGCCTATGTCACTGGACCAGTGGTGTGGCACAATAAACAGCAGTTGAGAACAAGCCCAGAGGGGTTCCTTGCAGAGAGAAGGATTCTTCTGCACTCCTCTTGCTGCAGAGCCGGGACCTCACACAGCCCCGTTGCCCTGTACAACGGTGCTGGGGCTTCCTAGTGATCTAATTACATGCTTGGGCAGTTCTACTGGCAGTGCGCACGAATGATTGGCTTTTAGGTGTTGTTTTAGGTTCAATAAGCTTTACGAGACAAACTAATGAGGCAAAAAGTGTTCTGTTTCTATAAACACTTTGCTGCCTCTTTTTTGTCCCACGCAAGGACCATAGCCATTTTTCTTTGTGATTACTTTTAAAGTAGAAAACATACTTTAGCATAAATTAATAATGTAATTAATGATATCATAGGTCTTACTACTCCCAGATTGCATGACCTGGAAGTATTTCCAGACTCCTGGGTCCTGGCGAACTCCCCAGCTAGGTCACAGCTCTATGCCACGGTAAGACCTAAACAAGCATCTTCCCTTCTCCCTGCCTCTTTCCTGTTTTTGGAAAGAAAGCAGGGAGCTGCAGCATGATCTGGACAGGCTGGACAACCCAGAAACCAATGATGTGGTGTATTGGGATATGATTCACTGTTCAGTGGCGCTAAAGGGCACAGATGGTCTCAAGATGGTTCCACCAAGATAACATACAAAGTTATGACAAATGGGGAAATGGAGTGGGAGGCCTACTGATTAGAAAAGGAGATTAAGACCTTAGTACTTGGCTACATTTGTCACCTATATGAAATCTGGCATTGAATCCAGCACTTGACTCCTTAATATACCTGTTTTTCAAACTGTAAATACCTTGGCCTGGGATCTGAAGCCCTGGGGAACCTGTAGGGCCAGCTTAGAGCATTGGGCTGTTGGAATAAGAGGCAAGGTGAATCATCACCAGATGCTTTAACCCAAAATTCAGGAGTAGAGGAGAAGAGGGAATGTTCTCCACTTCCCAGGTCCGCTTCCCAACTTGGTACCAGCTCGAAGAGTTGGAAGAAGGGCAGGAGTAGTTCTCCTTTTCCTCTCCATTCCCTGGCTCCAGTCGCCATGGGCCATGGATGAGCTGGGGGACAGAAAGGAAGACGACTTGGACAGGCACATCGTCTAAGTCCTAAGACATGCCTGACCACCACAGCAGTGACAGCTGTTCTCGGGCCAAGTCCAAGGTTCAGTCCCTGACCTACAATAAAAAGTAAATATATCCAATAATGAAATTATCAAACAACAAGCCTGAGCCTTAGCTGAAGCAAATGTTCTTAGGAAAAGACAGAGCTACCTCAGAGAGAAATTTCGTGATGAACAAGAGTCCAAATTTTTCTTTTAGTTATATAAATGCAACTTCTTTTGAGGTCCAGTCGCCAGCGAGGAATTTCACTAATGGAAGTAAGAACAGAATTTTCCCTCAGCACTAAATAGAGCTGACCTTTGAAACGTGGTATTACAAATTCCTTGGCTTTGTGTCATTTGCTTTTTCTCTTAAGGATCCTGCTGCTGGGATAAGTTACTGCTGGAATAGCTGCTGCCGTTAATGGAAAAATAGCCTTTGTGGCCATGGCAGACTTAGAAAGTGTGAAGGCTCCAAGATAAAAATCCAGCACTTGTAGGATCTCATTATTTTGGGGGACCTGACTCATAGGTTGTGAATGGTTTAAGGTTGGCAATGTTGGACAGGGTATATAAGGTGCAACGTCACATAAAACTCCTAAGATGAAGAACTGCTATATCACCAAGTTGCAGGGGTCTCTGGCTGAAAGGAGATCAGAAGAGATTCATGGTGAATCTACCTCCTTCCTGAATACCATATTTTTTTTCATTAAAGAAGACCTCCAAAGAGAACAAGTTCCTTGTAGCCCGTGACTAAAAGGTGGCCATCAGGCCCTTAGTACCAGTAGATGGAGCTACAAGCACAGAAAGCCTTTCGCCGTCAGCACGCTCTTGCTTTAGGGACATCCTTCGCCAGTCACACTTCAGGGCTTCTACGTACCCTAATTTCTAAACAAGCAAATCTCCCAGGAGTGCAATTAGGAATACTCATTATAACTTATGTGATTCATCTGAAAGGACGGGGCTTACATTTTCATCTTTTTATTACAAGCAGACATAGCAACAACTTAGCGCCATACACGACTTCATACTTCTGTCAGCGTGGTTATATTACAAATCCCGTATTTATCAAGAACAATCCCAGGACACTAATATAAAGCAAAGTCCCTTTTCTGAGGAGCTAAGAGGCAGCTGGAGACAATATCCTTCACTCTTCTCCCTACAGGACACTGTTGGCTTTATCGACCTCTATAAATCATTTGTGATTGAAATCCATGGAGCTCCACTAGGTTAGAGAAGTGAAAACTAGCCTTCAAACCTTAAGGGGATATTGGAGGGTTGTCTTTTTCCTAGGGAATTATAAGAGTTAAGCAAGTCAACTAGTTTAAAATGGCAACTGAACCAGCTCATACCATGGAGTCACTGGCACTGCAGAGTTGCAGATGATACCAAGTTCTTTCAGACAGTCAAGTTCTGTGCAGGCCATGAGGACTTCACCAAACTGAGTTGGCTCGAAGGTGGCAGATGAACTTTAAAACAGATAAATCCAGGGCAATGCATCTAGGAAAAAATTATCTCTATCAGACTTGGAAATGAGAGTTACAACTTAGGAAAGAGATCTCTGAGCCATTGCTGATGGTTCTCTGAAATCATCAGCTCAGTATGCAAAGGCAAACAAAATCCAATAAAATGTTGGAACTCGTAAGAAGGTTGTTAGGAACAGGACAGAGGGTGTAATGTTGCTGCTACATAAAAACCTGGTGTGTTCTTGTAGTAGAGTTAAAGGGCAGCGAAAATGGTTGAGGTGTTGAAGCTGCTGCCTTACAAAGACTGAAAATAGTGGGACTCCGCTCTGAAGTGATGAAGCGATGTAATCGTGATTTACAAAATGATGTATGTGCTGGTTAAACCAAACATGTCATTGTTGTTTACAAGAACCTGGCATGGGATCTAGGGGACACTCGAGGCAACTAGCAAAAGATCAGTTTAAAAGAGATAAAAGAAAGTACTTGCTTCCATAGTGGGTAGTGAACCTCTGGAGCTTGCCAACACAGGAGCTTGTGGAGGCAGACAGTATTAGCATGTTCAAAAAGGGATTAGACAAATTAATGGGTCTTTATGCTAAAAGGATGAGGCAGGAACATACCCTCTAGTATCCCTAATCCAGGGGTGGAATCCATCCTAAAACAGTTGTGGATGCTGCATACTAGGGGAAAGGGCTGCATATAACAACCAGCCTCACATGTTCTTCCTAAACAGCATCTCCTCTTGCCACCGTTGGAAGCGGAGCAGGGGGCTCGACGGCTCACTGGTGTGACCCACAGGCAATCTCTTAGATGCAGCTTGTGACTTCTTCCAAATGGCAAAGTTCCCCTGCGGGATGCAGCCTCACCTACACACTCAGTCCTTGCTACATCACCAAAATGCTGAGTTCATCCTCAGGCTGAGGCCTGAGGCCAGCTGATAGTTTAAAAACAAGCCAGCCTAATTAAGATTTTTAGGAAAAGGTACAACTTGTGTGTCCTAGCATAAACAGAGCTTCTTGATTTCATGCAAATAAATAACAGTGTTGGCTCCTGGTCCCTCACAAGGCAATGGAAGAACAAGAGGTAAAATCATGTCATGCTCTTATACACAGTTTTGGGAACAGTAAATGGATGCAGTACAAGGTGCCCAAGTCAGCTGAGAAAGTTCTACCTTACCCTTTAGTACTGCTCTTCACTGCCCAAACACATTTTTCAGCAGTGACAAGCTGAAAGCTAATTGTCAAAACTAAGTATATGTACAAGGTTATTGAAAAAGAAGATTCACAAAATTCTCTTGTTATCTCCTAGATACTTTCTGTCCTGTTTTTTTCTCCCCCAGTTCATCACCGTTTCTTCTACAGTTCTGCGAGGGCTGGGCTGCCTGTATGCACATGCTCGTGCATGCAAACACGCACACGCACACACACGCTTCCTCATCCCACTCGCGGTTTTCAGCATCTAATTCCCTTCCCAGTCTCCCATAGCATCCTGGTTCAGCCGTTCCCTCTGCTCCATCTTTCTTTTTTTTTAATACAGTCCCAGTTTCCTCTGGGTAGTGTTTTCAGTCCCAGTATGCCTTGCTGGCGTGTCATCCCTGCCTCTTCTCACAGTCCTTGTGTCATTTTTTAATCTTCCCTGTTGTCAGCCTTAACCGACTCATCACTCGTGTTAGACCCAAGACAGGGATGTAGTCCTCCAAGTGACCTGAGCAGGGCTGTGGGACTTCAGGTAACCAAGGAGTTGCAGTCTGTGGCTGGGCATGCCACTAGTGCGGAGTGTGGAGTGAGGGGCCTCGGAGGTGGTCAGGTACCCACCTTTCCCTTGCAAAACACGCAGCTGCTTAGTAATACAGTTACAGGATTATTTTTTTGCTATAGGCAAAGCAGTTTTTCCCAGTTGCTCTTTTAGAAAGGATTGAATGACTTCTGATGAAACCTTTCCCAGACAGTTCAGCAGAAAATAAGCAACCGGCATGGAGAATTTCAGCCTGATTGGTTTAAAATCTGGCAAATCATAAGCGATTGAAAAAGTCTTTCAAAGGAAAGTGTTACACTTCCTTAATGATAGGCAACGCTTCCAGCTCTAGCTGTAGCGTCTTTAACCCTTCACACCAAACAAGTCCCCGTGACACCAAAGGAACGCTGCCTTTTTTGGACAAAATTTCAGCTGTATGATCATCACTGAAAAATGCTTGGATTGTTACAACCAAATTTTCTCAATTACAATCTAAATGGCATTTTCCTGAAGTAAATGAGAACGTGGTTTGCTTTGCAGACTGAGTGAGAGAAGTATTTGCCACTTTTAAAGTCCCCCCCTCCCCTGAGCATATGTACTGCTTTCCTGGAGGTCTGAACCTGAGGACCTCTCCTCCTACTGCTGTGGGGCAGCTTTTTTGGCTTGTCCAGCTATGCCAGCTCACATCAGCTGAGCATCCAACCTGGTCTTTAACTAAAGTTCTTTTTTAACCTTTATGCTTTGTTTTGCTTTACCCAGCAGCCACCACGATGGTGAGGGACAACTCAGATGATGAGGGCAATGGCTCTCCGAGAGAGATACGAGCACATGGGGGCAGGTGGAGGGAACAGCCTTCCGGCACCAGTGTTTCAGAGAGGTTCACAATAAGACACTTCCCTCAGAGAGTATCTTTTATTCGCATATGCATTAAAGGGTACCAAGTAGCCACGGGATTCAGTATAGCTCTGGGTATTCAGCACAGAGGCTGCACAGCTTCCTGGATTGTCTTTAGCAGGAGAGGAGGGAGGCCTGGAAAGCTTTCCATTTTCCAGCCTGCTGGCTTTAGCAATAATGTCATGTAAATCCAAAGGGAGAGAAATGACCTTCTAGCTCCTGCTATTGTGCTGGTAACACACATAAACAAAGACTGTAGCTAGAGGGGGAAGAATTTCACCGAAAACAAGGTCTAAGGAGAAGTCTTTTTTACCTTTTCATATAACACTCTCATGATAAAAGCTCTCCCCTGAGTGACTGGTGTTTTCGTCCTCCTTTCCCCTAAGGGGTTTAAACTCACCTCTCCCACTGTCAAGAGAGATCCTTCACCGCCACACTCTCATCGAGGCTGAAATGGCTCACAAACACACATGCTGAAGTTGCACTGTAGTGAATAAAGAGGTGTTGCATTCACATGGCGACAGCCATCAGTAAACTTCAGGTGATGACCATTTTCCCATCGTGTCCTTGTCTTCCATTACCAAATGGCTATAGAATATCCCTGACAGGTTAAAATTTTAATAGCTGTAGAACATGGTCAAATTCTTGGACTATGCTATCATTACTAGCGCCCATAGCCACTATCAGCTTGGATGTATTTTCCACTCTTCTCACAGCACAGGGTGTGCTGAGATCTGTCCCCAGATAGAGTCTCAGGGGAGCCTGCCTCCAACAGCAATTTTGGGCGTCCCCACCCTGGCCGCTGCTCCCGTCCCGAGGATGCTGCTGCATGTCCCATCCTGGCCTGCTGGCCCCACGGAGGGTACCTGTCCCGAAGGGAGCTGGCAGCTCTCTCCACGGACGCGGGCAGGGTGTACTGAGCAGCACATCCAGCAGAAAGGGGAAAAAAGGATTTAAAATATTTCCTATCTTTAGCATTTGAAAAATACTGACTGTTCCAGTGTAATAGTGTGCCCCTTGTGGCTTACTCTACAGCTCAGTCCAGCTCTCCCCTTTGATGTTTTGCCCACAGTATAATAAACTTCACCAAAGAAAAGAAAAACAGCTTGTGTCGTTGAGAGCCATGAACAAATGAACTGGAAATGTGAACTGAAGCTGTACCATGGTTTTTGCAGCAGCAGATTCTTTTATGTTAAGTGGCCTAAAAGGATACTGTAAAATTCAACCAAACAGAACGATGGTCAACCTTGCTGGAATTTGCCCGGGTAGAAATTGTGTTTCTGAGCAGTTTCGGTGTAAATTACTAAATTTTGGTAAGTGCAGAAAAGGGAAAAATACTTCCTTCAGAGAGAGGTGTCTTAGTTTTTTCTTCTCTTCAGACTCCTGGTTTCAGCTAGTTCAGTATCAAAGAAACCAAACTGAAATATGAAAAATGTGACTTCTGGGAAATAATCAGTTGTGGGAAGAGCAGAACTCAGGTCTGAGAATTGTAATTGGAAAATAATAATTTCTCGAAGACTCACTAAAATGTATGGCCAAATCCCCGGTGCCCTTTAAGTTAAAAGGGAAATGTTCTGTCTAATCTATCCTGAACAGTGGGAGATTTTTTCCTCTCACTGTATTCATTTCTGTTTGTGTCATTCCTGGAAAAGGACTTCTTGGACTTCTTTTTTAGATATCTTCTAATTTTGTGGTGGGGATTGTGGATTTTGGCAAAGTGCCGAAGTTTAAAGACTTTCAACATTGAAAGTTTCTAAGAAAGAAATTATGTCAGATAGACTCTCTTACCTCATATGACACTTGGCCTGAGATTTACTGCTGCTTTTTTCTAGGATGCTGGAAGAAAGCTACGCTGCCGCTAGGAGAGCAGACTGTAGTTCATTTTTCAAGTAGTCCTTCACAAGTTTTATCCACAGAGGAACAGAAAACTTTACCAAGAAAATATAGTGCATCAGCAGTAGCAACGTGCCACGTGAGTTAAATTGGGGGCATAGTTTTAAAACCATGTATGTGATGTGAAAGCCTAAAAATCCATTGCTTTTTTAAGTCATGAAGGGCCAGCTCCTCAGAGGCCTGAATTATGACCACTGTGCACGTTGCCATACCTAAATATGGGTGCTCAGCACCCAAACTGGAGTTTCCTGACTGGACTCAGAGTGAGAGGGCAGGTAAGGTGTCCCAGTGCACGGCCAGGAGACACTGCTGTGCTTATAGCTAATTTCCACTTCATTTTAAAGGTACCACGTGGCAAAATACACTGGAAAAGGGTCCAAGAGATGAGGAAGCACCTATCAAATGAGTAAAAGGCAATTGCTGCTGCTTGTGCTTCTCTTTCTGTTCCTAATTTGAACGGTCCTGCGCAGTATTTCACCTTAATCTCAAGAGGAGTTCCCACAGCACAAGGCTCTACGCTCACCATAGTGCTTCTCCCCCATCGCACCGCTGTTTGCAAGCAAGGACTGTGCATATATAACCACTCCCAGGGCAATGGTCCCTGCACCCTCACCGACACCCAGCAGTGATGCTGAGGTGCGGCGCAGCAGGCAATGCCCTATTTTGCTCTTTCTGTTGGCATCTGTTAGCTTTTGAATTGCATGTGGTTCTGAGCAATACTGGAAGACCTGGAGTGGAGACCACTGCTAAATGAGGCGAATTCTTCCCTCAAGCTGTTGCAGGACTCACCGGCAGAGAATTACATCACGATGAGGGACGACGTGTGGGACGCATCCACAGACAGCCCTTATGGGGAACAATTCTTTCAAGGCACACAAGACCCCATCTCGGAGGCTACCTGCAGTGAGTTGTGAGACTTGCTGTGAGAAGTCCTGCACTATCAAGCGAGCCAGAAGCTATTTATTCTCCTTCTTCCATTAATAAAGAGATTCTGTCCTGTATACTGAGCTCATGCCTGCCCTGTTGCTCTGCAGATGGACTCTGTTTGTTGACTCAGTAGGAAGCAGACCGTGAAATCCCCTAGGACTGTCTCGGAGGATGTCTGCATGCTCTCTGACAGCCGCACGACCTCATGGGGACGGGAAGAAGCTCTCTCCATAGAGTGTGCTGCGCTCTATCCCCTGACACCTCATTGCTCTTTTGCAGAGTATTCAGTGATGACCCCAGTAGTGATCCTTTTGTGATTTTTAGTTCAGCAAAATTCCCATTGTACAGTCAGCCTTTAGACATTTCAGGGAAAATTTTTTATTACTAGGTACAGAAATTAGGCATGCAAATCCATTTATTAATACGTTCTGGCTTTTCCAAAGCATCTCCCCATCTAGGTTAATCAGAAGCCATGAGAGGGAAAGGAGGTTAGAGAAGTGCATTTCCACAAGGAGTTTCTTTACGATTTTTCTGCTCTAAGGCTCAGCGCTTATATTATGTAAACCCCTGCAATATCACACCGCTCTGGAATGCCAAAAAGACATTTTTGATGACACTTTGACTCTATGATGCTCCAAGGCACTGAGTGTCCCAGAATGAAAAGCAGAACTGGGATGCCAATGGCAAAGGCTCCGGCACAGGCGTCTCAGGAAGGCTACAGGTGTGCCTCTGTGAGGAGTCTTCCCGATGAGGTGCCAAGTACAAGTTGGCTTGGCTAGCAGGCATGAAATTTCACCACAGAAATGTATACAATGTAAACTGCAAGCCTCTGGCAAGTCATTTTCGTACAATTTCCCTGCCAAGTGCTCACACTGGGGCTTACGCCGACACAGCTCTGCACGCAAGTCAGAACAAAACCGACTCCCAGTTCCAACATTATTCCGTCCCCATGTGGCTTTTGCTGAAATCACCTTGCATTTCACAGCTCCTTAGTATTAAGCACAGTAGTTACAGCTGAAAAGACCTAAAATTTATAGAGGCCATAAGCAACACACCAGACCAGGTTTACACAAACTGAGCCCGTTCCGCCCAGGAGCGGTGACTCTCCCGTCACATCATTACAGCACGTGTGGGCCTGACACCTGCGGCTGGAAGAGCTAATGCTCTCCCACCTCCCGCAAAGTGAAGGTCAGGAGTTGCCATTTCGCCAAGAGCAATATTCCAGAGGGCCGGTGAGAAAGGTACCCGATAACCTGCTTCCTACAGGGGTGGTGTGGCAGAGGGCTTCCAAGCCAAGTGACAGCAGGACACAGTGTCCAATAGCTACAGATGAAGTCCTTGGCATTTGCTAATGTCTTTAGAGGATACTGTGAAGCAAATCATCTGGGGAAGCAGATTTATAGCAAGAGGCTACCATTTACAGTTTATTTTTCAGTAAGGTTTCATCCTCCATCCTATTCATTTTCCTAAGCAGTTTAAACCATTTTTTTTTTGTCTGAGTGTTTAGCCAGTATTTGGAGCCACAAAGGGTCATTTCCCTTAGAATGAGAGACTGCTAATAAGAGTCAAGTATGCACTCAGGAAAAAAAAAGTGTATTTATAAAAAATATTTTTTTTAAAAAAGCTTATTTTCACTAAACTCACAACTGAAATAAATAGCAGCTGAATACCCCCCAACAAAATCTGCCCTCCAGCAAGCTCTGGGCTCAAAAGCCTGCATGCACCTCTGTCTCTCTCCTCCTCTCCCTGCCTTTACTTTCAACGTCCCCGTGACTGGCTGCCTGTCTCCAACACGCCAGCTACATTTCTACTGCCTTGAAAATTCAACATCTCAAAAAGTCTCTCTGACACATGCAAGGTGCAGCTCTCAGTCTCCTCCGCTGCTGGTTATCATCACGGGGCCCTGGGGGCCTGCTTGGGTTCACTCTGCCCTGCCATTTGCAGTGTCCCGCAAGGTGGACCCAGCGCTGTGGGTGTATTTATTTGAGGGTGGACGCTGCTCCTACTGTCAACCCTGACCATACTGGGGGGGGCTAAGGCCACTGGTCCCCCTGCAAGAGAGTCTGGGGACTTCTGTGAAGGAGCCTGTGAAGTGTTATTTGATCCCTAGAGTCACAGATTATGGATGCATGTCCTAAGTGTCTTGCCTCCAGACTGATCATTTTTTAAAACAATCACAGCTTGGTAGGATTTTTAGCATCTTCATTAATGACCTACTGGCACAATGTGATAGAGTGCACCCTCGGCAAGTTTGCAGATGATACAAAACTTGGAGGAGTGGCTGTTACACAAGAGGGTTCTGCTACCACTCAGTGTCCTCAGCAGGCTGGAGAAATGGCGAAACAGGAACCTCATGAAGTTCAGCAAAGGGAAATGCAAGCTCCTGCCCTTGGGAAGGAATAACCCCAGGCACCAGTACACTCTGGTGGCCAACCAGCTGGAAAGCAGCTTTGCAGAAAAGGCCCCGGGGGTCCTGGTGGTCACCAAGTTGACCGTGAATGCCCCTTCATTGGAAGTGTTCAAGGTCAGGTTGTATGGGGCTTTGAGCAACCTGATCTAGTGAAAGGAGACCCTGCCCATGGCAGGGGCGTTGGACTACATGATGTTAAAAGCTACCTTCCAACCCAAACCATTCTATGGTTCTATGATTCTATGAGCCAACAGTGATGTGCCCTTGCAGCAAAGAAGGCCAACAGCCTCCTGGGCTGCAGCAGTGTTGTGGTTTATCCCCCATCGGCAATTAAGCACCAGCCAGCCACTCGCTCACCCTCCCCCCCGCCGGTGGGGTGGGGGAGAGAATCGGAAGAGCAAAAGTAAGAAAACTCGCAGGCTGAGATAAGAACAGTTTAACAACTGGAGAAAAAAAAATAATAATAAATTGTAATGAAAAGGAAAACAACAAGAGAGCGAGAGAGGAACAAAACCCAGGGAAAAACAAGTGATAAGACCGCTCACCGCCTGCCAACCAACACCCAGCCCGGCCCCGAGCAGCAATCGCTGCTCCCCGGCCAACTCCCCCCAGTTTATGTACTGATGTCCTATGGTAGGGAACAGCCCTTTGGCCAGTTTGGATCAACTGTCTTGGCTGTGCCCCCTCCCAACTTCTTGTGCACCCGGCAGAGCATGGGAAGCTGAAAAGTCCTTGAGTAGTGTAAACACCACTTAGCAACAGCCACAACATCAGCGTGTTATCAATATTATTCTCATACTAAAATCCAAAACACAGCACTATACCAGCCCCTAGGAAGAAAATTAACTCTATCCCAGCCGAAACCAGGACAATTAGGAAGAGTGTTGCCAGCAGGTTGAGGGAGGTGATCCTTCCCTTCTACTCAGCCCTGGTGACACATCTTGGTACTGTTTCCAGTACTGGGCTCTCCATTACAAGAGAGACATCAACATACTAAAGTGAGTCCCAGTGAGGGGACGCGAAGATGATTAAGGGCTTGGAGCATTTGACACACAGGGAGAGGCTGAGAATGCTGGGACTGTTTAGCCAGGAGAAGAGAAAATGCAGGGGGATTTTATTGATGTGTATAAATACCTGATGGGGAAAGCGAAAAAGACAGAGCCATGCTCTTCTCAGCAGTGCCCAGTGACAGGACAAGAGGCAATGGATGCAAACTGAAATACAGGAATTCCATTTAAACATAAAAGCCCCCACTTTTTTACTGTGAGCGTGGTCAAACACTGGAACAGGTTGCCCAGAGAGGATGTGGAGTCTCCATCCTTGGAGATATCCAAAACTCAACCAGATACAGCCCTGAGCATCCTGCTCCAGCTGACCTTGCTTTGAGCAGGGTGGTTGGACCAGAGATCCATAGTTCCCTTCCAACCTCAACTATTCCATGATGCTGTAACTTTGGCAACACAGGCAAAGCAAACCTCAACAACAGAAAGGCCCAAATGAGACCTGACTTACACTTAGATGGACTTCCTTCAGGCATCTAAGCAGTGGAGCATGTTGCTTTGTCAACTCAGGTGATTCTCCAGCAGCAAATCATCTTCTTAACAGCAGGACCCATGTAGCACTGTCTCAAGGTAGGCCCAATTGGATGGGAAGCCGCTGCTCAGTGCTACAATGCAGAAATTTCAGACTTGCTTGCATAAATCACAGCAATACAGAACAGTTGAGGTTGGAAGGAACCTCCTGAGATTGTCTGAAGAATCCCTTTTCTCTGCACACTTGTAGCTGGTTCAACATGTTAGATGGACCATATATGTGCTGCCACAGGCAGTGAGACTGGTGTCACCCATTACAGCAAGATCCTTCTCTGCAAAGCCCAAGGACTGTTAGATGCAGCTTTGGGTCTGGATGCTAATGGAAATCTCCCACCTATATGTCCTACTGTTGCCCTCAGAGTGCTCTGCAAGTCATATTCATTTCAACTGATTCATCTTTCTTCGAATATTTTTGGGGGTTCTTAGTTTTTCCAGATCTCTACCATGGAGGGGTTTTCCTCCCTTTTTTTGGCAAGTAGGGATTGTATCACCGATCACAGAATCACAGAATCACAGAATTGTATAGGTTGGAAAAGACCTTTAAGATCATTGAGTCCAACCGTAAACCTAACACTGCCAAGACCACCACTAGACCATGTCCCTAAGCACCTCATCCAAACATCTTTTAAATATCTCCAGGGATGGCGACTCAACCACTTCCCTGGGCAGCCTGTTCCAATGCTTGATAACCCTTTCAGTGAAGAAAAATTTCCTAATATCCAGTCTAAACCTCCCCTGGCGCAACTTGAGGCCATTTCCTCTTGTCCTATCACTTGTTACCTGGGAGAAGAGACCGACCCCCACCTCTCTACAACCTCCTTTCAGGTAGATGTAGAGAGCAATAAGGTCCCCCCTCAGCCTCCTTTTCTCCAGGCTAAACAACCCCAGCTCCCTCAGCCGCTCCTCATAAGACTTCTGCTCCAGACCCTTCACCAGCTTCGTTGCCCTTCTCTGGACACGCTCCAGCACCTCAATGTCTCTCTTGTAGTGAGGGGCCCAAAACTGAACACAATATTTGAGGTGCGGCCTCACCAGTGCCGAGTACAGGGGCACGGTCACTTCCCTAGTCCTGCTGGCCACACTATTTTTAATACAAGCCAGGATGCCATTGGCTTTCTTGGCCGCCTGGGCACACTGCTGGCTCATATTCAGGCGGCTGTCAACCAACACTCCCAGGTCCTTCTCTGCTGGGCAGCTTTCCAGCCACTCTTCCCCAAGCCTGTAGCGTTGCATGGGGTTGTTGTGGCCCAAGTGCAGGACCTTGCACTCGGCCTTGTTGAACCCCATACAACTGACCTTGGCCCATCGATCCAGCCTGTCCAGGTCCCTCTGCAGAGCCTTCCTACCCTCCAGCAGATCAACACTCCCACACAACTTGGTGTCATCTGCAAACTTACTGAGGGTGCACTCGATCCCTTCATCCAGATCATTGATAAAGATATTAAACAGAACTGGCCCCAACACAGAGCCCTGGGGAACACCGCTTGTGACCGGCCGCCAACTGGATTTAACTCCATTCACCACCACTCTTTGGGCCCGGCCATCCAGCCAGTTCTTTACCCAGTGAAGAGGACACCCGTCCAAGCCATGAGCAGCCAGTTAGCCAGATAATACTGTTTGTCTCTCCTAGTCTTTGATCAGATGACTTTTCTTCAGGTGTAAGCATTTAATCTTTTGCAGTAACTAGAAAGTACTCAGAGGCTTTGTGTTAGATGTCCAATAAAGAAGTGAAATTTAACCAAAGAAAAACACTGAACCACATCATTGTCTATATTCCTGACATCCAGTGAGTTAGGGCAACAGAAATGTTTAACCTATTTCTTTAATCATATGGAGCCTGATCCAATTCTCCCTGAGGAATATCATAGTCTTTCCACCGACTTTCATATGTCTGGAGCACATACACAGTGTATGTAGTGTATCTCCACCACATCAATAACTCATGGAATGTTCTCCTAACCTTTAAAGAGTATATGGTACATTTTACACATATATATACACATATATAAAAGGAGTATGATTTTACTGCCATGGCTAGGCATAAAAGTAATCATTAGGAAGTCATACCTTGTGCCTACTCCAATACTGAAGTCTACAGCAAAATCGAATCTGGAGGAATGAAGGGAAGCCATTATTACTTTTTCTATGAAAAAGCTATTTTTATTAAAAGCAGAAGGTGAGCTGAAGGCACCAATCGTCTTTAAAATAACTTGGGTTGTAGCATCAATAATGGAAATATATACACTGTGGCTGGGATATGTCTAGCACCTCTCCCATCTTTTCTGACTGTCCATAAATAAAATGTTTAAGGCCAATGAATATAATCAATGAATGATCTTAATGTTCTGCTCTCAAATTGTTTCCATTTCATAGGAAGTTCAAGTTTCCTTCAGTAAATGGTTTATACTTTCCCATGCGTTCTTACATTCTAGTAAAATCTATTTTATATGGATTAAGGCTTAGTTTATTTATTGGGGAAGAACAGGAATGCCACAGAATAATCAAGAATGTGATATTTTTAAGGTTAAATTTCTTTAAAATCGTTAGCAACTCCTTTTCCCCTGCCACTTTGAATAGGGTACGTACATCACTGCTTCCAGTTTCTTGGGTAGATAGTGCCAATTTCCTAAACAACAGCCTTACACAGGTTTAGACTACCTGAAATGCAAGTCTAAGATCAGAAGTGATGACAAACCTTTGGAACTGCAGAGTTCCCCACTGCTTTCCATGGAGCTCTGGAAGGGGCAGCAAGTCCCTGTGCAAGGATCAGACCGCAGGACTGGATCCCTGATTGCTCCAGGCAGGGGGAATTTACCAGCTGGTATCCCAAACAGTGGGAGCATGGCACATTTTCCTGCTCTTTCATAGTGTCAAGACCTGGAACCTTGACTGAAAAACATGGTGGGAAAAGAGGACATGTCAACTGCTTCTAATGAATCTGATTTACTAGGTGTAAAGAAAAACTTTGCCTTTTTTTATAAAACCAAGTAGTTATTTTTCTGAGAACAAATTTTCTCAACAAATTAAACACCTTCTACTTTACAAGGAACACAAACCTCTGTTATTGTAAATACAGTCTATCCTGCTAAAATACTGAAGGAGACAAAAACCTAAGCATTCCTGCAGGAGTGAACTCTAAAAATTAAAGAGCTGGAATTTTCCACGTTCATTTTATTAAAATTTCTCCAGTATCTATAATGAGACCTTTATCTCTAATTTACCTCAAACACTTGCTGGCTCTGTGGTACTGGCTCTAGGAAAATCCTCCACTCACTCTTGCCATTTTCTTTCCACTGGTCTAGAGGAAGGTTTGTTAACAGTCCTTCCTTGCCTACTTTCATATCCCTTCCCCATATATCACAAATATTTAATACTTTATCCTGGATTCTGGTTAAGTGCTCAGTACACAAACTCCAAGCTGTAAGCCAGGTGCTTGACAGGGCTGGAAGAGGAAATAAATTGCTCCCACCTATGGGTCCAGGGATTTAGAGCGGAGGTAGGATGGGTGGTGGAGCCATTACCAACTGTCCCTGGGGTCCTGCCCTGGAGGAAGGATCTGCTGGCAAAAGCCGTTGGGAGAGGCAGCTATGGAAAAGTGCTTAAATTCCTGTATCGCACAGGTTCCCTGGCCATGGACTTGTTGTGGAGGAGACAGGAAGATGGAACTAGTTACCAGAAAGCCTTTAAAAAATGCAGCAGGTGGAATACTTATTTTTTAATATGTGTATATATATCCCCAACACTGTAGAAGCCTACTGCCAACATCTTAAACAAGGGAATTCCCAGTAACAATCCATCTGTTTTTAGCTGGGACATCTGGGAGACTGGAGAGTCTATTCAGCCTCCACGTCATCTGAATGCTGTCTCACTTCTGTCCTCAAGCAGGGAGGTGATCTTACCTGCACAAAGCACATCACTTCATGTTTTGTTCCTGGAAAACAGACCAGGGATAGGGGTGAGGCAAAGCCATGCTTGGCTTGCTCGCCCTAAACCTGGGGAAGAAGAGACTTTGGGGCAAAAAGAGGAGTATTCTTGGCATCCACTTCTGGGAATTTTCTTTAAAATTCCTCCCATTTTTTGTGACCTCGTATAGGCCAAGAATAAGAAAGAAAGAAATGTGCTCCTTGGGAGTATTTCAGTAATACCTAGCGATAAGTTGTCTCTGGCAGAGATTATTTCAGCCAGATCCAGAGAGGATTTAAAATCCAAACAGAGACAGGAAAGCAGCCCAGCACTCCATTTGAATTGGTGGCAGAATTAAGTCAAGTGTCTCAGCAGCACCCGAGAGTTCTCGCCAAATATCTCTAAGATGGCATTTTAACCTGAAATTATATTGTGGCTGCTCCTTCTGAGAGCCTGCAGGCACATAAAGGGGCATAAGCTACACAGACACTTTCCTGTACTGTGTCTCCAAATCTCAATAGTACGCAATGAATGAGGAGAGAGCAGGGGAAGCATAACCAGTCCTCTCAGCTCCTCGTTTGCTGATAAAAGATCTGTGGCAGTAGGTGCAGTCTCAACCCTGCTTCCAGGGTTTTAGCCATGAAGGTAAGTCAGCATGACAGCAGAATAAGCTTGCTACGTACCCATAAGAGCTTGAGAAATGGCTCCTGTTGTGGGATCCTCAGGGAAAATGAAGTTATGGGCCACCTCATAGCATATGCCTGAAGACGGAACCTGGCTTTGCAGAGTTTTCTGTCTTCATCTTTTCAGCATCTCGCTCCTATTTTCGTGTCCAGCCTGAGAACATACCAGGTAATGCATTTTGCAATTCCATCACCTGTGCTGTGAAAGACAGATGTAGGTGTGGTTGTACATGTGGATTTCTGCAGGTACAGCTGAAGTCATGCTGTCGCTTCTGACATTTTGCCCCCAGCACTGGCAGAACTCCTCCCAGACACAGCTCCTGTAATTGGAGGCGTGAAAAACGGCGTGTCTAATTAAGAAGGCACTGAAAACATAGGTCTCTAGATCGGATGCTTATCAGGTATACGCCAGACTCTACCAGCAGAATCATGTTGCTAATCTATTTGTAGAACTTGATTTATGAAGATTAATAAGACAGCCAAATTATGTCAACTTATGGCAAACCCCATGTATTTTTCTTTCAGTTCCGATTCCAAAAGGTTATTTTCTTTCTCATAAGGCTATTTTTAATGGCAGAACATATGTGTACCCTACCCAGCCCTGTATGGAATGCCAGGACAGCTGAAAGCACTGTGATTATGTGACCCACCAAAAGGTCAAGCAAAAAATATACGGTGCTCACCAATATTTATTAGCCATTTCTAAACCTGGACAGAGCCAGGGTATCGCAGTGCTTTCTCTTCTTTCTTAGCACTTTGTGCAGAAATCCTTGTTTCCTATTCCATCTGTGTCTTCATATCTGCCTCAATGTTAGCTGGAAGATCCTGGTGTCATCTGCTAGTAAACCAAATCCTGTTAAAACTCTACAAATATTAAACACCATGGATCCTGACAGTCTACATTCTTCTTGTTTCTTCTACCACTGTTTCTTCTACCATTTCCTTAAACACAAAGCACTTAAGGTTGTGAGTAGCCACAGACCTATTGGTTACATCTATTCCATTGTGCAAGAGAAGGCATAAGGCTGGGCTTTAGGCCAAGCTCAACACCCCTCCGCATTATTTGCCCTCAGGAGTATTTCAGAGTTCTTTCTGAGATTATTCATTGGATTCTTTTAAGTGGGACAGTCCCTGGCTGTTTGTTCTGCTTTCAGGTATGTTGGAGGTAATGGGCATCAGCCTTTGGTGCACCCTTCCTCCATGCTTTTACCCCTGCAGTGATACCACATGGCTGGCAGCAGGCAGAAAAGTCATCCACTGAAGAGGATAAGTGGGGAAATCTTTCTTAGGACATCTCCCTGACACGCAGCACTAAGATACATAGATTGCTGAAGCCTCTCTTCAGGTTTCCTATGTCTCATAAATCCAGATTAAATCAAAAGCAGTGTATATAGATAAAAATATGTGTATCTATATATATACACATAAATGTATAAGAATTTGTAGTTCTTGGAAGCACAATGGGCTATAGGCTTGTTTCAAGACCAGATAGCTTAGGTTTAATGTTGACATAGGCATGAGAGGAACTATTCTAAAATATCCTTCATCGGACCTTTTGGACCAAGGGAAATGTTACCAGAAAATCCATTTATAACAGACATTGGGAAGGAGAGGCACTCTAAGCTCTGTAATATGTGTTAATTAAAAATCCCCAAACACTCTCCAATAGTAAAGAAACAAGACCAGTGATGGCACTTGTGCATTTATTATTTGATCTGCATATGTACATTTCTTTTGCTAGTCAAAGTAGTCATTTTGCTAAGTTCATTTGGTTCTGCTATCCCATTCCTCTACATGGACATGGAAATGGTTCAATCTTGGGCTCTCCATCCTCAGAAGTAAGAAAGAGAGGTTCTGCAATCCAACAGCAACCACAAACTAGAGCCAGTGCCTGGATCTGCTACTTGAAGAAGTTTAAAACATAAGGAATGTAAATGTGTGCCCAAACCAGATTAATAAATGCCCAGGGCAAAGGCAGGAGCAAAGGAAGCTGAACCAGGGCTGCGACTGACTACAAGAACCTGGGACCTTGCTACCTATCGGCAGAATAAGAGCTCAGTGACTGCAAAACGACTGTTCTAGAAAGCTTGTTTTAATTACTGGTTTCACATGGCCCTTGTCACTGATCAGGCTTGAAAGCAAAGACAGTGATAGAAAAAACAAGATGTATTTTATGTTATGGCCAGGTGTTTTTATATTTTGGTGAGTAACATTTTCTTCTCAAATCCAGGAATTCATTACTAAATAAACATATATTCTGAATTTCAGAGTCTAAGAACCACAGATTCCTCTAAACCAATTAAATCTGCTTGCCTGGAGACTTAAAACTTTCTATTTGAAAAGCTGGATTTTACAGACCAAAACTTGAAAAATTTGTGTGCTCATATTAATCTATCACGTGTATCACACTGCAAATTTAAGCATGAACCTGTCTCTGAAAAGACTGAAGAAATTCTTATAAGAGTTCTCCATATTATAATAGTTTTCCATATTCCTGCTTCCCCTCCTGCCACAAGTATTGGCTAACAAACTGTCTATAGAGCAGTCCTCAGAAAATTACAGTAGCTAACCATAAACCTCCAGGAGTTGAACAGTTTTAACATTTAAACTTCTCTGTATTATTCAAATTTCAACATGATTTTCATTCCAATTTCTTTCTCGCTTTGATCTTCAATATCTGATCCCACTGAAGTGACTTTGAAAGATACCACATTGACACATTTGACACATTGGCATGATAGAAGAAAGAGGAATGAAAGCCTATTGTCTTATGGAGGAAGAAATAAAAGCACTAATTTAATTTTTTTTTTAATTGCAGCAAATAGCTAGAGGGGGATAGACACAATTCATCAGCACTTGATTTAAATTGCTGTATCTTCATTTTTACGTGAACCAGTACATGCTTATTCCTGTAGGTATGCAGACTGCATACTTATCACCAAATGCTTCAGAAATATGTGGGTGTAGTCAACATCTGGGATTGCTTTTGCTGAATGTTCTGTGCTGTCGCAATCTTCTGATAATAGAGGCGAAGGGAAACACCTTTCACTATGTATGTAAGGCAAGAAATGCACGGTTATACTAAATGCAATTTGTGCTTGTCTCATCTTTTCCAATTTTAAAATCCTAAATAGATATTAACTGTTTCGTCCTACCTGTGCTTCCCTGAAGAAAGAAAGTAGATAGCTTTACCTCCATTGCACAGATGGGAAGACTGAGGCAGAAGTATAACATATCACAAAACATACCTCTAATACAGAAGTCAGGAATCTGTATCACTTAATCCTGAATACTCAGCAGAGTGGTCAAAATGGACCAGTATATTTCAGGAATGCCATAATGACTCTTCATAGAGATATACCAGCATTTTTCATGCACGGTAAATAGAATGGAATAAAAGTACATCAGGGCTCATTACCACATATATTCACACTTCTGAATATTAAATATATTATACGCTGCTTCTGAAGTCCATATCAACTCTGGCTTATGCAGAGTCAGTTTGCAGTTCTGATTAAATCATCTTGCAGTCCATTTTTATTTATGACTTGACATGGAGATATTCTTTGCTCCATTTGTGAGCTACCTGCAGGGTGCTATTTCAACTAATTTGGCCTAGGTGATACTTTATCCAACAAAGAACAAAGCCTTAGAACAAGGTTACACCCAGCCTGGGGCTACTCCTTATGTCTCACTTTTTAGAACATTATTGACATTGATACAGAAGCAAGAGGTGGATTATTTTGCCCCCTACACCCCTGTACGATATTGCTCAATATTCTTTGAGATGTGGACTTCTAAGAAACAAGGAGTTAGTTGCGTAGGACAGGTGAGTCCCTTGCGTGCCCTCCCATTGCATGCCCAAGCTCTTCTGTGGTTTGTACATCTCAGCCGGCGCCTCTGATCAGGGCACCACTCTGAACTGGATATGCTGAATAATTTACCAGTCAGGAGAGTGCTGTCTGTTCCAACTGCTGTACAACTAATTATGAACAGATGACATGCACAGGTGCTGAGCTACCAGCAGTAGAGGTCTTTTAAGTACAGGGAAGGATCTGTGAACTCATAAGTTCATAAAGGCCAGAAGGGAGTGTTACAATCACTGTCTAGCCCAGGCTCCTCTATGTTGTAAGCACAAGAGTTTCTCCAAACATTATTTACATCATGCCTAAGTGCTGGTAGAGCATGTAAAGGTGAAGCTAGCCCTTTTGCCCCTGTATCCTCATTTGGCTGAGACCCACCATCCCCAGAGGACTCAAGGAACAATTAACAGTGAGAGGTGTCCCTGGGTCTCCATGAATCCTTCTGCTCCCCTTGGGAACGGACTTGAGCCGGGACTTTGCTTGGATCCCAGGGCAAGCTGAAGATGTTGTACCTGCAGTCCCCATAGCCCGAGTCTGTCCACAGCCAGATTCAGACAACCACACTGACTACACACCCAGGAACCACGCGTGGCTGAAATGTCACAGGCTGGCAACCCCTGGCTAACACCATGGCTTTGAAGGAGGTGGTGCTGGACTAGCCCCAAACTCCCGTCACCTCTCTTTGCTGTTTCCTGGCCTCTGTCACCTTCCCCTAACGCTCATCCATTTCTATAGTGGCTTCACTCCAGAGGCAGAAACACTGAACTGTGACAAACAACTGAATTCATTGATCATTTGTTTCTTGTCACATATTTTTCCTTAGAAATGAAACTAATAGGCAGTGTGGGAGGGGAGGTCCATCTCCTACTTAAACTCCTGGGTGAAATTTGCTAACCTTGAGTCAGATAGGCTGAGACCCATCACATTTCCCCCTAGAAGGAGACAAAAACCCCAAAGAGTTTGAAGTCCGATGGCACAAATATGGCCAGAGAGAGATTTTGAAACTCTGTCAGCTTCATTTCAAGCAGTTAAGAACTAGTGTTATTGTGGTTTGAAGGTAAACTTCATGGTGAACATCCTTAAATTAATTTGGATATGAATTTAGACATACAGTTACACACACCTATTTTTAAGGACAAGGATATTGATCTTGGCAAGGCAATAAATTCCAGTAATATCTCTCGGCAGAATAAAGCCAAGACAATTCAAACCCGTTTATTTTTTGTCTTCACAACATTTTGCCAAAACCATCATTTTGTTGGCCACATAATTCTGATTTATATTCAACAAGAGTAGTAAAAAGCTTTTATAGGGGAGACAGCCAGAGTGACATTTTCCTATAAATCACAATGATTTTTACTGCCACAAGATCCCGCGGCTCGACTTCAAATACAACTGAGCTGTAAACTGCGTGGATGAAGCTGCATTCCTTCTGAATGAGAACCATGTTTCCCTTTCTCAGTGAGCGACTCCACATTCCTATCAGTCTCTAGCAGATAATAACAATATCCAAACAAAAGCAGTTTTCAGAACTGGTAGAGCAGCGA
The DNA here is from genome assembly GCF_035582795.1 of Mycteria americana. NCBI lineage: Eukaryota > Metazoa > Chordata > Aves > Ciconiiformes > Ciconiidae > Mycteria > Mycteria americana. Next base: position 160,631,095 of record NC_134366.1, read on the forward strand.
TGGGAAAACATGTTCAAAGACACTCTATAGTATATCATTCTTTAAAAAAAAAAGCAAAAATAAAAGGAGATAGGCAAGGTACATACTGGACAGTGAGTTCTTTTTCTCATGTTTCTGTTGGTTGCATTTTGGGGGGGGTAAATTTTTCTGCTGGTAGAGTATGGAAGAATATAATTAGAATCAGAGCAATATTTAACTACTGACCTGGAACATAGTACTCCTGAGATTGTATGTAATCCTCAAGGCACTTTAATCAAGTAAAGGGAATTGGGAAATACCTATATTCGCTTCTTAAACTAACAAAGGAAAACCCAACAAGGACTGTTGAAATTAAAATAACACTAACCTGTTATGTACTATTAGGCATTTATTTCCCAAGAAGGGCTGGCATTTCTGTTCCACAGTCCTTTCATTTTCTCGTTTGGGAACTGTCCCCACCAAAGCCAGGTGTATGGAGCATGGTCAAGGATGCAGTGTTCTGATCTGACTCTAGATTAGATTTAGTCAAAGGTCCATCCACTAGGCTCAGGATATGCTCCTACTGTGCCAACATCTCACTGAAAGCTGTGATGAGCCTGCAGCCACGTCCAAAACAGAACCTGAAAATGATTTTATTGCAGTCCATCTCATAACCTTTATTCCCTAACTCTATACACATCATGTGAACTCAGGTGACAAGGGTTCCTGCTCCTAGATTATGTCTTTGTTAGCACTCCGACTCACTTCTGAGGCCGTATGTTCAGCCTGGCCACGACTCCATTCTGCGCCAGGATGAGACCCAGGTACGCATGTCCCTCCCCCCACCTCGCTTCCAGGATGTGGAAGCCAAAGTGCCCAGGCTGGAAGAGAAGGAGCAGCTTTGCCCTCCCTCCACACCAGCAGTCCAGGACCGCAGGAACGGCAGCCTCGCTCCAGAGCTGCAGGCGAACGCAGTTTCATCACTGATCTCCCCCACTTGCTTCTTTCCCCCAAAGGCACAGCTTCTGGGTTCGTGGGATCACACAAAATGGGATCATTTGCTAACTGGTACGATAAGTGAAAATGTGAATTTAAAAGACACAAAAATAAGAAGGCAATGAATAACCCCATTTTCTAGTGACAATTCAAAAGCCACTTACATGGTTGATGGTGCATGGATTGTGATTATTTTTAATTTAAGTCTACAGGATGGCAGTCCTGAATCTCCTTTTCAACACAGCACACTCTTCATCCCAGCCTCTCTCTGGCACACAGCGTCAGATGGAAATGGGAATTGTGTGGCAATCCAAGCTCAGGATCCTCCAAAAAACTCTGTGTGAATGGAAGAAGGTTCAGATTTAAATCTCTAGTTTTACTAAATCTCAGTTTTGGGGTGGGGAGGAAATGCACTTATACCAGAGTGCTAATAAAAATATAACAGCTGTAAACTGCTGGCATGTGTAGAAAGTTGTTCTTCCACAGCTCTTTAAAAATAAGAGCGACTTTTCCTGCTTATGCAAAGATTATCATTGCTATATATAAGCAGAGATAGGAGGCTTTTTATGATTCGCACCTCAGTATGAAATATTCTCCTTTCCCTTTTCAAAGAATTTCTCTTCAACTTCTATGACTATAAACTCATCAAAATCATTAAAATCCTGCGGGCTAAACCACCTTTGAGGGGGCAAGAAAAGAAACGTCTCTACTGTAGAGCTATGGACAGTGGGCTGGCAGCATGGCCAGATGAAAAAAGCACAGCTACCTCAGTCACCGGTGGAGCCTACGCTGAGCTTCCCACGCAGCACTTCTATTTCTAGTTGCTTTTAAAGAAATGGCAAGTTACAAAATATTAATTAGGGTAGCCATGGAGGAATGTGAAAAGGTTCAGGTTCAGCTTGCGTAGACCTGCCGAGGAGTGGTCGCTCCTCACCCCTCAGACTAGCGTGGCACTGTTTTCGGTCAGCTTTTCTCCCTCATGGCTATTCAGGAGGCCAGATCAGAAGATAATAATGCGCCTCTGTACCTTAAAAAGACAGCAGCAAAATCAGTGGACTAGATCATATTGCCTTTACCATCACTTAGTAAAATCAACCCTTCTTGAGGGCCCTTCTGTAATCCAGAGGGCCAAATTAGGATGGCTTGAGACAGCATGGAAAGGGTCAGAGCTATGACAGAGCCTTGTGGTGTACCCAGCCCCTTCCCTCACAGGTGGAATTTTGCCTTCCCTCAAGTCCTGTTGATTTCAGAGAGGTTTTCTTTCCTCTGCTCCCTTTCCCACAACGCCCATCGCAAGCTGCTTGCCCTTCGCTGCTGAGAGCTTGGGATCTGCCCTCACTCCTACAGCTTTTTGAAGGTGCATCTCCTCCCTTCACATGGGCTGGGGAAAGCAAGTCCAGGCAGCATCTGCCAAGCCACTTCAGCTGGTCGGGGACAGGGCTTGGCCTGTCCAGCTGCAGAAACTCAGTGTGCTCTCCATTGCATGGAGACAGCCAATGCAATTAGCAACCTCACATAGATGTTTGGGGTTTTTTCTGACATTGAAACACTGAGAAGTAAAGAATGACTCTGAAATAAGCATGTTTTGGAGGCACAGCACCTAAAAAGCGGACAAATTTGGACTGCTTTTATTTTGAAACAGTCATGATAGTGTTACTTCTACTGATTTTTTCTTAACATCCTGAAGTAGTTCTGATTAAATAAGTCTTGCTCAAACTAATTTTCTTTCCTTCTACCCTGCACTACCTGTAAAGATAGCAAAATTCAGGTCAGCATTAGGATACTGAACACTGAGTTCTGGCAGCAAAATAAAGGTCCTATTCCCCCGCAGATGGTCTGGAAGCAAAGCAATATTGTTTGGCTATTGCTGTATCTCCTGTTCTCAAGGTTAGTTGATGCAGAGCAAGACTTACATTTGGATCAGAGGTGCAGGTTAATGAAAAGAGAATTGAAAATGGACATTTGCACTACCACTGGCAGACAGAAATCTGAACTGATTTTATCATATAGGTCTCGCAAAAAAAACCAGTGTGAGTGTATGAACTGGAAAAGAAACATCAGTGTGGGAATAAAAGAAATCATTAGTCTAGACCTAGAATCAAAGCCTGTGGTACCCTACCTGGGACCTGATTTGCATTACGAAAGGTTCAGAGGGTGACCTCATGAGCCACTCTTCTACAGTGGGACAGATGAAGACAGAAATCATTTTCTGAGTTTGAGATATATTACTGAGATCTAATTTTGCGGCCCCCAACACAAGAAAGACATTGGCAAACTGGAGTGTGTTCATTTGAGAGCCACTGAGATGTTTGAGGCAGGAGCAGTTGTCCTTGAGGAGGGGTTGAGGGAGCTGGGCCGGTTCAGTCTGGAGAAGGGATGGCTTTGGGGGGATCTAACAGCATCCCCCAGCCAGTGCCCATGAGGAAACCATCAAGAATATAGGGAGCCAGGCTCTTCACAGCTGTGCCTGGTGGGTGGATGAGAGAGTCTGGGCATAAGCTGAAGCAGGAGAGGTTCAGACCTCTGGACTTTTCCCCCCTGAGGGCAGTCAGGCACGGGAGCAGGTTACCCAGAGGCTGTGCAGTCTCTGTCCCGGAGGGGTTCAACCCCAGCTGGGCTTGCTCAAAGCCCTGAGCAATCTGGCCTGACCTCTGAGCTGACCCTGCTTTGAGCAGGAGGTTGGGCTAGAGACCTCCTGAGGTCCCTTCCAACGTGAATTTTCTTATGATCCTATGATTTATTACATTTTTCCCAAACTATATGTTTGAGAGAGCAGATAATAGTTATGCCTAATCTTTTTAAACTCTATCTCCAGAAACAAATTTCACCTACTGTGTCCAGCAAATTCCTTCCCCTGACTGCTGAAATTTGCTGATAAGTGTGTCATTTATTACGGTGATTTTTATGATTTGGCACCACTTTCACAAAAAACGTTCAGAAGCCATTTCATATCAAAGCGGGCAATCATACACAGTCATTTCAAATGGAAACCACAGGTCATGATGAGCTGGGCTATTGTCTGATTTTTGTGAATGAGAAATGAAAATTTAAATAGTCACCACCAAGTATTTAGTCTCCACATCCAATTAAACGGCCCTTCTGTTTTATTGAGTATAGCTTACTTGACTATATTAAAGAGTTTTAAACTAACTTTTCAAAGACGAGTGGACAATTTATCACTACAAATATGAGCAAGCACACTGATGCCAAGAAATGCTCCCAAAGCATTAAGCTGTTCTGAATAATATTTCAATACAATTGAAGCTGCTGTTTTCACGTCCCTGAAACAGCAAAACCAGAAATATTTGCAAGCCGTTTTGACATTCTTGAACACACCATTAAGCAACAATAAAAGAGGTTGTCATAGCTGCTGTGTCATAACGGAATGAGTTTGTCTCTCTTCAAACTCATAGTGGCATTTTGCTAGTCAGAACATCAGGAAAAAATGCTAAAAGCAGAGCCAGAAAAAAAAAAAGACTCACAAGACAGTATAAATAATCTTTTGTTTTATCTTAGGTCAATATTTATTCCCTTTTTCTTTCAATCTTTTAATCAATCTTTGAAATAAAAAGCAGGGAAATGAAATCTAAATGAACCAAGATTAGTCGCATAACTAAAAGAAAATTATTGTAGCCATTATTTCTCTGTCTTGTATAGCTTGTCAAGAGAAAGTTGGTAAAGCAAAGTTTTCTTTCAGTACTTTGCAACTGAGTTTGCATCCTGTACTTTACCTGCCTCTGTTTTCGGACGCCACCAAAGCACCTCATGTGCATTGGCCACTATGGCCTTAAATTGCAAGTACCTTTTGTCCCCTTTTTTTATGGATTATGCATATCTAGAGATTAAATACTCAGCACTAAAAGATAAACATATAGCAGGGAGTGATTTTGATTAAATTATTGATGCAATGTTGTTTAGTACTGGATTTCTCACTAGAATTTGCTAAACAGTAAATTGTATTAAATGAAAAGTTAATCCTGAGAACAAGATTATGTCTGATATTAATAAGCAGTGATTTGGAAGCAGCTAAAAAGATAGATACTTAGCATCTTTAATTACACATATCTTCATCATTAAGATTCTTATTTAACTGTCATGATTTCTGTTATCGTAATTCTATAACCAACGTGGAATGAAATAATTGTTTTGCAGAAGTTACAATGCATGGAAGGTAATACCCTTCCAGAAATAGGTTTCTGAGGAAAACACCATCTTTTAATCATAATATTTATGCAATAATGTTAGAATTTTATCATCAGCAGAACACCTATAAGCATAGCTGTTGCTAGAGAGACATCTGGCAGACAGGGCAGAAAAAGGTACAAGATTTATCTTTTGGTTATATCAGAAGACAGGTTCTAATACATTAACTATAAAACAAGTGAGAAAATCCTAGCTTAGAAATCAAGTTTGAGGTGCTAGGCTTTTAAGTTATTAGTTATGTATAATATATAACGTATGGGTGCTCAGAGTTGTACAAACACAGAAGAAATTGTCCCTGTCTTGCTCCTCCCAGTTTGTGGATGGATCATACGAAGCAGTGAGAAGAAACATCCTTTGAATTCAATTAGCGTATTGATGTGATGAGAATTCTCATAAATACGCCCTCAAATGGGCATTGGCTCTGTCATCTATCATGATACAGAGAACAGACAAGCCTAGCATGAAATTCTTTCAAAGAATACACTCCCTTTGCTTTCACAGAATCACAGAATCGTACAGGTTGGAAAAGACCTTTAAGATCATCGAGTCCGACCGTAAACCTAACACTACCAAGTCCACCACTAGACCATGTCCCTAAGCACCTCATCCAAACACCTTTTAAATACCTCCAGGGATGGCAACTCAACCACTTCCCTGGGCAGCCTGTTCCAATGCTTGACAACCCTTTCAGTGAAGTAAAATTTCCTAATAACCAATCTAAACCTCCCCTGGTGCAACTTGAGGCCATTTCCTCTCACCCTATCACTTGTTACCTGGGAGAAGAGACCAACACCCACCTCTCTACAACCTCCTTTCAGGTAGGTGTAGAGAGCGATAAGGTGTTTCATCCAACACGAATAAGATCTACAGCATTTACAGCATTCAGGATGAAGTTATTCAACAGGCAGCATTTTGGCCAAAACTGGGGAGAGAAGCAGGGACTGCAAAAGTTGAGAGCACAGACCAGTGCTCTGAGAGAGGCAGACGTAGTGATTGCAGGTATGACAACTCAAGGCTTAGTACTTGGAGGCAGTGTCATGTCCTGTTGAGAAAATGTCAACAAGTACAAGATTTCCTAACTTCATCTTACGTTTCCAAGTATTTCTGCCACAGAGCACATTATTTGTGGACAAATATTGGTTGCTTATGCCTCAGTCACAAGAAAAAGATCTCCCTCTCTCCAGTCCCTTTCTTTTCCTGGACTCTCAGTTCAGTGATGTTACAGATCCTCTCTCCTTTAGTCATTCACACTTTGGGCACTAAAGGTGTTAGAAAAATATGCAACAACCTAATATTTATCCTCATTTGATTTTCCTGTTTTTCCCCACTTTACTTTCTATTTTATTTCTGCACTGAACCTGCCACAAATGTTTAAGAATTTATTGCAGTGAATGAGAAATTCTTTCACTGCTTACAAGTTCAGAGCACAAGGATGTCTGAGCACAAGGATGAAAGGGCTGAGGAGGTAAATGCCTATTATGGCTTCTTTCTAAAGACCACCACTGACTGCAGTTTCATAGTTTGCTCAGGCAATCTGTCCCAGTGCTTCACAATCCTTCCTGTTAAAAAGTCTATACCAATGTTAAGCCAGAATCTTTCTTACTGTGGTTTAGGCTGATCATTTCTTGCCCTATTCACTAGAGATGCTACCTTAGTCTTTGGAACTAACTTTTACATACTTGGAAGACCGTTAACCTACCTCCATGCTCAGTCTTGTCTGCCTTTGGTTAAAGAATCCCAAATAAGTCATCCTATCCTCATACATCTTCATTTCTAGCCCTCTAATAAATCCTTGCTGCTCTGAACTTCCTCCAGTTATCTATACATTTCTTCAAAGGCAGTGGCCAACACTAGACACCGTATGCCCCTTGCTGAACAGGGTAGCTGGTTTATTATATTTTGGAGGCCACATCCTTGTTTATACATCTCAGAATGAGGTCTGCCTTCTTCCCAACATCACAACACTTTTGGGTCATGTTCATTTTGAACCTCTGTTCCTTTTTAAAAGATCAGTCACCTATCCAGCTGTTCCTATCCTGGATTCATGCAATTGGTTGTTCCTGGTGATGATCTACACTGATTCAATTGAATTTCAGACCAACATTTTGACCATTTCTCAATTTTTTCCCAATTTCTTTGAATCTTTATCCTGTCCTCCAGCATTCCTGAAGTCTCTCCCAGCTGCTTATCTTTGGCAAGCTTAATACTACAGTTCTCTGCTCCATCACTCAAGTCATTTATTCCAGTATTGAAGATTTCACTCAACATATTGATACCTTCTCTTTGGGTTCCAACTCTGTCCTGTATGTGGGCATAACAGTTTCAGCAAGATTACATCTTCCTAGCTTGCTTGTCATGAATACGATTCAAATTGTCTGAGTTAACCTATGTTATCTTTTGCTTCACTCATCTAGAATGACTTCTTTGTTGTAGAAGGAAATTTGATGAGCTTGATATGAACCTTCCTTGAAAAAACACATTGCTCATCCTCTTGTTATCTTCCAGATGCCTACGGATGGTTTCTTTAATTATCTATTTGTTCTAGAACACTTCAGCTTAACTAGAATTTCCCAGCTCTTTATTTTTGAAGATAACTGCTGTGTTTGCTGTTTTCACATATCCAGTATTAAACTTGATCTCCACAGTTTCTCAAAGATAACTGCTATTTTTTTCTAAGCTTACTTCAGCAAACTCTTTAGGCACCCATGGATGAATTTTGTCAAGTTCAGATGATTTCAAAACACCCAGCTCACCTAAGGGTTCTCTAATTTGTGTTAAGTTTGTTCTAGACTGAGGCCTTACTCAGTATTGGATTAGTTACCAGCTGATCTTTTAAATTATAATAGATGCAGAAAACACTTGAATCTTCTTGGTATCATATTTTGCTAGCTCTCCTTCTCTCTAATGAACAGAAAACTAGAAATGCCATTGTGCTTCCTGTTAGTATTAGTATACATATAAAAATTAATATTAATGTATAATACAATATTAAGAATATTAACTTATGATAGAATGTCTTCTTGTTACTCTGCTGTCCCTAGCCAAGTATATTGGGGTTTGCACTTTGGCTAGTGCTTTTGATTTATAATTAATTTATATCCAATCCAATTTATATCCCATTTCCTATGTGCTTCCTTCTAGAGTTAGATGTCAGTGAAGAGCTAAACATGTAACCAGAACTTCTTTAAACTTTTTACCCTTTTGCCATTTTTGGATAGTTTGTGCTTGTTCTTTTAGAGCATTTTATTTGAAGACTTCCTGTATCTCCTTAACTCCCTTTACCTTTATGAAATCTTACCTACAAATCCTGAGTTTATTGATTGCTGCTCTCAGGAAGCCTCTCCTTTTCCTAAGAACAGGGAACTCCTTGCCACGCTTGCTGCCCTTCTCCTTCAACTCATAACCAGCTCCTCCACTTTTGATTAGAATCAAAACCAGAAGAGCATCTCCTATGGATGATTTAATTCCCTTCTGTTGTGAGAATCTACTTGTTTAAACAGTTGTTAACTGTGGATATCATAATGTTAAAGTCCCACTCTTTTCTATAGAACCATTAGTGAGAATGTCTAGTCTATTTAACTCTCCACTCCACATGTACGTACTAAAATGTCAGACAACAGACATAATAGGTGACATTCTGATATAGCTGTAATTGTATAGGTATTGTATTTATACACTAATGTTCAGGATTGCTTCCCTGTTCTTGCATTTTTTTCAACAACGGCATTAAAACAATATATCTGTTTTATCTGTCTAATCAAAGCCTCCTATCAAGCTTTGATACTTCCTTTGAAAGGATTAGTTTTAAAAAAGTGGAGCCAGTTCTCATTTCTTTTAATCCTTTGCCAAAATTGGTGCTTCTGCTGTTTTTACACCACGTTAATTTGTAAAGAAAAAAACCTAGGACAAAAAAAGTAAAGACTTGATAGAAAAGTTTCTACAGGAAATAGCCATATTAAAAAAACCCAACCTCTAAACAGGCTGGCATAAGCATATGCTGGACTTCAACAACAACATCCCAAAAGTGAAGACATCTTCAGCCTTACCTAACTACAGTCATCCTCATCTTCAGTGGCTTCCAATTTCTCACTTTCCTCAGGTTCAAGCTGTTCCTCTTCGCCCTTCACTAAAATGGGTTTGTCAGTGCTGGGGTCAGACTGGTGAAGAAGGGGAAGAGCACAGTCAATAGAAAGGTCAGCTAAGAGGCTAGAGAGATAGGAGATGTAGAAAAGGTATTTCTGGTCTTCTCTCCCTGAAAGGAAAGTTAGCATTAACCTCACAGTCTTTGTCTAAATTGCAGGTCAGGTGAATACCACAGGGTAGATCAGGCCTCCTGACCATTCAAGCCAAGGGGTTTGCTAGAGCACAATAAGCTTCTGGCCCAGAAGCCTGGATTTTCTCCCACTAGAAACAAAAGAAAAGGGGAGAAAAGTGTCATTCCTACATGTAGCCAAGGCACGGCTGAGATGTGCACACAAACCAAAGCAGGTGAGTAGCACCATCCAGGCTCACAGCCCAGGTTTGGCAACGAGGGAAGCAGTAAGAGAAACGCATATCCCTCCTCCTATTAGTACACTGGCTTATTTATATTCTTAACCTCTTTATCAAACAGGTGTCCGCAAACCTGTTCCACTTAAAAGGAAACCAGCAACCCTACGCTGCCTTCACTCTGCTATCCACATAGTATAGCTTGAGATTGAAAGACCCAAAAATTCTCAATTAGATCCACTAAAAAGCTGAGGTAGGAGGAAGGGTCTTCAAAAACTTTGTGTTTGCATTAACACAGAGGTTAATGAATCTAGTGCAGTTTCAGGCACCAGAAAGTCTTTTTTCAACTGTCAGAAGCAACCTGAAGGAAAATTAGATACATGCTATAGGCAGGTGCCAAAATAGTTTTAAATGCAACTTGCAATGGACTTCCTGAAAGGGATTATTTAGCAGAAAAAGAGGCAGGATTTCATCCCTGCCTTTTTTTATGGTCCTATTCTAAAGGTTTCCATAAAAATACTATAATCTAGTTCTTCAGGCCTGAGAAAGGGTTTTATATCTGCACTGTCTGACTTTCAGAGGCCTTTTAAATATTTTGGCAATTGGAGGCATCATTACAGATTGGAAGTCTGGTGAAAAGATACCTTAGAGACTTTTGGCTTTACTTTGCATTCTTACAGAAAGAAACCATTCTGAAGAAAAAAGGGAAAGAAAATAAAAAGAACTTTACTGTACTGCTGAGAGTCACTTTACCTATTTTTCCCCTGACCAGGCATCCTATTGGAAAAGCATTGCAATGGATACCTGGACTCCAATGACATCTCTTGAACAACAAATGGATTTTAGCATTTTCTTGTCAAAGTCTTGCTTTTTTCTTTTGCCACCTTCTGATAATGTCATTACAGAACGGTCCCTTGCTCTGAGCAATTGGACACACAAAGGTCCATGAGGGGCTTTCTCGTTGACCTGAGATCATTCTGCTAGGGAAAACAAGGAGTTGGTGCTAGGTTTACATGGAAGCTCCAGCAGACTGAAAAGTGAATTGGTCCAGAGATCAACTCCTTCCAGCTCCAGAGCTATCTTGGGGAGGTCTGGGCAGGAGGTGTTGATATACCTCTATACCACCATCACCTCCATAGGGAAAAGAGTAACTCCTTGGTTTCTTACCCAAAGTTGCTGTCTAACTTGCCTCTAAACCACTAACAACCTTTTTTTGTCTTCATGTTCTGCCTAATTTGCTATCTGATATTACCCTGGGACATTGTCAGCATTACTTCTCACTCCCTTTCACTCACTGATATCAGACTGCTTTTCCCTAGAGCAGAGGCTCTTGAAGTTTTGGAAGGCCACCAACTTGGACTTCAGCTAAGTATTGTTTAATGACTAATCTGAAAAGCAATACAGCTCACCAACTTTTAAAAAGTCTTCTGTGGTCCACGTAAGAGTTGAGAAACTTCCAGTTTCCTAGGCCATGCTATGGGACTATCCTCAGGAGGAATAATATTGCCCACAAGTTGTATAACTCTTTTTAGTTATAAGATCTTAATTGCTTTATATTGGTGAGTATCATCATTAGTATGAGAGATGGAGGAGCTCAGGGTGCCAAGATTTT